>NC_044032.1:606161894-606406894 GCF_901765095.1 Microcaecilia unicolor
GCTTGAATTTTTTAGCTCAGATTCCCTAGTAATAGCAAGACCATAATTTCATACATACTCTAGGGGTAAAACCAGGACTGAATGTATTGGCTTATCCTAAAAAAGAAAAAAACCCAAAAAGTTGCTAATAACTTTCTAGATTCTACCACTCTATTGCAGTGCAGCTCTTAGCTCTTTAGCAATCTTGAGAATCTAGAAAGTCATTAGCAAACACTGAAAATACTCTAATTTATTCACAATTAACTATAACATCTTTGCAAGGAACCTGGTTTCAAAATGGAATCAGCAGTCAGACTGAAGGAACAGTGAGGTGAATGTGCATTTCATTGGTAATGATGATGAAACTGATGCAACTGATGAGAATGAGCAGATTAAAAAACATAATGGGCTCTGACCTCGGACTGGTATTGCACCATAAAAATGCAAAGCATAATCTTTTGTCTCTAGGAAAAACCTAATGTAGGAGTGAAAAGAAAACATAATAATAGCATGTAGGGAAATGAAAGCTTCAACAATGGCAGCTTGTAAAAGAATAAATATGAAGGCTGATACATGGGGGAGGGGACAGAAAGGGATAAAAAAAATGTTGCTTTATTATCGTTGCATTTAGCTTTTTCTGCATAGTTTGACATTTCCGCTTAATCCTTTCTCTTGTATGTGGGTGTAATTCTCTGGCATCATCATCATTGTAGGAGTCTATACGTGCACTTTGGCTAATGTGTGCTTAATAATTCACTTCCAAATCTTTTTTATTCAGTTTTTAGCAGGTAAAACTCTCTGAGTCAAGAGCATTACATAACATTAACAATAAACAGAACTGCAAATGAGATCATATCTAACAGGAATGAAGGCACAAATCAAATCCAAAACAAGAGCTACATATTTGTTGTCCAAAGTAGAAAAGGATTCCAGTCCGTATCAAATTTGACCTAATATTTTTCAGTTCAGATGTTAGTAATTCATGTCCAAACACTTTTATCATGCATGTTGCACATCACAAGGTGTTACAGTTTTTAAGGTGAATTTAGTATCCCTGAAATGGGATTGTATTAAAAAAATAATATGATTGAATTAATTTTCTGTGCAGACAATTTAAAATATGGAATAGCAAATTCATCGCTGTGCATTTTCAAAGGTGCACTGACTTTACCTCAATTGCATTTTAGAGGTACATTTAACAGTACCTCCAGACAGGGGCGGCCCAAAGCAATCTGCCATCCGAGGCAGGGATAAGATGTTGCCTGCCCCTCCCCTGCGCTCGGTCTAGCATCTCCCCCTTCCCTTCGTTTACCTTACTTTTTTCCCCAAAAGACAGCAGTGGCAGTGGCAGCTGCAGCGATTCCCATAGGCTGCCCTGCAACTGGCACCGGCTTCTTCGCTACTGTGTCCCTCCCACCTCTGAGGAATCAGAAAGTTATGTCAAGAGGCAGGCCGCAGTGGGAGAAGAGGCCGGTGCTGGTGGCAGGGCAGCCTATGAGAATTGTTGCCACTGCCACCTTTTGGAAAAGAAACAAATAAGGTAAAGGGTTGAGGAGGGAGGGGACAGCTCCGCTCCTGGAGCATGCTGCCTGAGGGCCCCACCTCAGATGGCCTAATGGTAGGGCCACCACTGCCTCCAGAGGTGCAGTTTATCACTGATTCAGTAGTGGGACTAGTAGAAAACAGTGTGCTGGACGTTTTCCCTTCAAACACCCACCACCCATTAGCTCCTTTGCCCCCATGTGGAGGGCAGCTCTATAAAGGGGGCTATGCTTAATTGGCACTTAATTGAAGTAGGCATCAATTTCCCATTATAGAATACTAGTATAACAACATATATAGATGCGTATGTGTTTATGTATGTGTCCTTAATACTAGCCAGAGAGCTGGTGTAAATACTCACACCTAGATTTGGGAGATAAGATAACACATGTAACTAATATTCAGTAAGTTATATGCATACGTGTGAGCCCTGCTCTTGCTTCACTCAGATTCCATCCATGCGAACACCCACCTGTAAACTCTCAAAGAATTGTGGGCACTTACAGAACAGGGGGTAGCTGGATTATTGTTATTTATGTGTGTATGTGTTCATATATGTGCAGAAAGGACTAGAATGCTGGTATTTATTCGTGTATGTGCTATCTAACTTTAGGTGGCTTCTTAGAGAAGTGGAGGTAGGGAGACATTGGGTCAGACTGAAGTGTTCAATCTGACCCAGTGTCTCCCTACCTCCAAATGTATCATCTCCCCCATTTCCCCTTGACCTACTGATATATCCAGGTGTATCCCATATGTCTCTTGCCTCCTTCCGAGGATCAGTGAAGAGGCAGGGTGTGAAGAACACTGGCCCTTTGCCAAAATGTGGTCCTTCATGCCTCATCATAGTTTGAATTGCATGTTGAACATATTATCTCAAAGTGGAAATGTTTAGCATCTAACACATTTCATAAACAATGCATAAAACTTGTTTCTAACATGGATATTAGAGTGATCAGATGACACTTATTAGCTGTCAAATTAAGGGACCCTTCTACTAAGCTGTGTTAAGCAGTTAACAAGGGGTTTTGAACAAGGTAGACAGTAGCACAGACCCATGCTACTATCTACTGTACTAAAACAGGAGCCCTTACATTAAAAACCCAGTGTTAGCTGCCTAATGCAGGAGTGGGCTGAGATAGCTCGTAACTAGGGTTACCATATGGCTCCGGAAAAAGGAGGACATAATGATCCAGTCCGGGTTTTACTTCTATTGACAGCAGTGGAAGTAAAACCCAGACTGGCTCAATCTGTTCTCCTTTTTCTGGAGCCATGTGGTAACCTTACCCGTAATAGAGGTGGGCAGAGGTGAGGCCAGCTGTGACAGCTAGTGCACAGGTCTTTACTATGTGCAAGCTGTCCTGACTACCAGTAGTCAAACTTGCAGCCTCCTCAGGAGGAGGTGGTAAATGCAGTTATGTTGCCAGTAGTCTGATAACATGGCTACAATATGGAATGCAGTGGTGCATCTGTTCCTCCCTCACTCAATACCTCCGCTCCCCATGCCCCTCTGTTCAGCCTCCCAACCCCAACCCCAAGCCCTGACATCACAATTGTCCTTCCCCAATCAAATATTCTTACCTCCCTCTTACAAATTTGGGGCCCTCCAAGCACCTGGCAATAGTTTCTTGAACCCCTCCAGTCTAACCCCAACCCTTCTAACCCCCCCACCCCTACTGCACAGAAACCTTTTTCCCTTCAATACCTTCCCCCACCTCCAATTGCCCTGACCACAGGTTAATTAGTTCATCTAGGGTGCCTGGGTAAGATATGGGGAATTGGGGTGATGGGGAGGGTAGAGAAGTGGGTAGGTTTTTGCGCAGTGTGGGACAAATTCCTGTGTGGTGGGGTGGGGGTGGGGCTGGAGAGGTTTGGGAGACTCTTGCCAGGGGTTCAGCAAACCCCAAATTTACATGGGGGGACCGGCATGCTTGACTTAGGGAGTAGCTATGAGCTGAAGGGTTGGGATTGTGGGTTGGGGGAGGGTGATTTTAGTATTGGGAATTGGAGTCAAAGTGGGATGGCCGAACAGAAGGGGCTCAGGAAGGGGGTACTTAATGAGATGGGTCAGGTGTGCTGAGTGTTTACCATTTATTTAAGCTATTGTCCTGCACCGAATTACATGCAGTGACTGACAGTACGAGGACCACCCATGCTATCAAGCACTGTACATAATGCGGTGCCTCTGCTGTAATTGTCTGCCCTGTGTGGTAAATGCAGGGCAGATGGTGGCTATACCCCCAGCATTTGCATTTGCACTTGCACTTACATAGGGGCCCTTTTACTAAAATTTAGCCTGTGCTAACAGAATTAGTGCATGCTAAATGCTAAGAAGTCCATTTTATCCCCACGGGCCCCATGTTAACAGAGTAAATGACAGCAGATAAAAATTTGAACTGTCCATCTAGTCTGCCCAACAGTCACACTCATTATCAATTCATGATTAAAACAACATTTAATCATATTGTTATTATTTAACACCATACTCTACCTTATATTTTGCATATCTGAGATGTATTAATTATTTCTTTGTTTCTAATTTTCTTGATATCTAATGTACCTTAATTGTATTAATTGTATCAATACTTTGCTCTTCTCACACCGTTAATGACGATTGTCATTGCGGCATAATGTAAGCCACATTGAGCCTGCAAAGAGGTGGGAAAATGTGGGATACAAATGCAGCAAATAAATAATGATGTGGAGGAGTGGCCTAGTGGTTAGGGTGGTGGACTTTGGTTTTGAGGAACTGAGTTTGATTCCCACTTCAGGCACAGGCAGCTCCTTGTGACTCTGGGCAAGTCACTTAACCCTCTGTTGCCCCATGTAAGCCACATTGAGCCTGCCATGAGTGGGAAAGCGCGGGGTACAAATGTAACAAATAAATAAAATACATGATCCTGGTCTTTCTTTGTCATTGCTGGGGCATAGACCGTAGATGTTTTCCCAGCACTGTCCTTACGTTCCAACTAGTGGAGTTGCTGTCAAAGTCCACTCCAGCCTATCCCAACTTTCTTGTCATATGTGGGATACAGACCATAGAAGTCTACTTAGCATTGTCCTCACATTCCAACTACTGGAGTTGCCATCGAAGCCCACTCCAGCCTATCCCAATCTGTCTTGTCATATTCAGGAGACAGACCATAGACGTTTGCCCGGCACTGGCCTTAGTTCTTCAAAGCCAGAGTCGTCATCAAAGTGTAATTGGGTTTTTATTTATTTATAAAATTTTTCCATTATCTTCTATGGGATTAAAATGGAGATGTAGCACTGCTGGCCAGAATTCCGCTGGTCAGCAGTGGAAATTGGAATGGTAAAAATGGGCAGGGACTGGCTGGAGGGATCTTGGAATGCAAGCTTCGGCTGGGTAACCGAGGCAACGGGTGAGTGGGCAGTTAGCAGAGTGAGTTGGGCAGCTGAAGAGAGCGGAAGCGTTGTGCTGAGTGTGAGAAAGAGAAAGGGTATTTAAGGTGAAGAGGTGGTTTGAAAGTGGGAGTTTGGAGTTGATGAGTGAATTGTGATAGAAGTGGAGGAGAAATACTGTTAGGAGGGGTTTTGGGGGTAAAATTATCTGAGCAAGGGGGTTCATATTTGGAGTGGGCTCTAGAGTTAAGATATTAATTGAAGGGAAAATTGGGAGTTCTGGGGTGAAGTAGGGAAAAGTTACTATAGTAATAAAGTTTTCTTCAAATGAAAATAAAAGCTTGAATGAGGAGGTTTGAATGTACTGAGTTGAACAGCTTCTACCTTTGGGGTGCTACCCAACACTCTGTTTAGCTTAGGGAGAGTAATTAAAACTTAGGGTAGGTCCAAAGGAAAGGGAAACTTGGAATTATTTTGTTTTTAATTAGTGAAGTTGGCCACCCCCCTTCCTCATCGGATCCTTCAGGTAAGTATAAAGTTTCTTTCCCTTCTTCACTATCCCCTTTGTATTTTCCTAATTTAAAATATCCCTTGTGTCTCACAAAAGCACCACTTGACACATCAACACACATGCAGTCATTTAATGTTTGTTTTTTGTATCATTAATTTTCTAATTAGGGATTCTCTGTGTTCATCCCATTCCTTTTTGTATTCCGTCACTGTTTCTGTCTCCCCCCAGAGGGCATTACAGGGCACTGACCACTCTCTCCATGAATTAGTACATGATAGTTTTTACATAACCTAGTACAAGAGCCCTTAAATTCACTTTAGTATATAGACTTCTATATGAGTTAGAATCCAGTGGTAATGGGTTCACATCATGGTTTACTGATTTAAAAAAAAAGGAAGAGAAAATACCAAATTCTCAGGGTTAGATTTAAGTTCTGGACATTAAAAAACCCTACATAAATCAAATTGTTCCTGCAATTTTACAAAATGTGCATCCAACGCCTAAGGATCAATTTTGCTGTAACCTCTAGAAGAAAAGTTCTGCAGAAAAGTAAAGTCATTATAAAGCAAAAATAAAGAAAGAACCGAGGAGCAGGAGTCACAGTGGGATCACATTACTCACCAGAAGTCAGAATTTAGGACATTGCTCTGAAGCTGCACAGTGTAGGGCATCTTATTTCTCCTACAGTATGTGCCTCCCAGGATGTTTATTAGCTTTTGGCTTATCAGAGCTATGCTATCATCTGCTCTGAACCAGGAAACTTTCCCAAAATATGAATACAACATGTTTGTTCTAGGTTAATGTTACAGTTCATAGATTATTCTAGAAGGTGTAAACTTCAGAGATCACAAAACATTCACAGATAAACACTCAGAGGCACTTATGCTTTTACTATTTGGTTGCTAACTAAGGGCGTCTTTTACTAAGGCGCGCTCACATTTTTAGTGCGAGCTAAAATTGTGGGCGCGCTAAACGTTAGAGACACCCATATGCTTTAGCGCACCCACAATTTTAGCGCACGCAAAAACGGGAGCGTATCTTAGTAAAAGACTCTCTTAATAAAGGAATTTTTTTTGAAATTCTTGCCAGTGAATGGACACAAGTTGATATATGTGCAAAATGTAGGGAGTGAAACCAAAAGTTAAGTTGATAGTGGTGCTATTCAGCTACCATCTGATAACTTTATCCATTTAGGTGAACCACATAACGAAAGGACTTTTGACTAAGCAGCTAATGTGGGTTTTACTGCATAGTAACATTAGCATGGGTTTACGCTAATGTCTTCTGCTTTAAAAGTGGTCACCATGGTAAAATCCCTGCCTTTGGAACTAGATTCTATATATCACGCCTAAAAAAATCGGCATAGAAACAAAATAAACCTAAATTTAGGTGTACTTTATAGAATATGCCTACATTTCCACACGGTTTATAGAATACGCCGAGTACCCATCCGCGTGACTAAATTTAGTTGCCTAAATTTAGGCACATTGATTTTAGAAATGCCCATGACCTGCCCATTCCATGACTACGCCCCCTTTTCAACTGCGCGACTTAGAATTTACGCACATCACGTTATAGAATACACTTACGTAAATTCTAATTAATACCAATTAATGTCAATAATTGCTTGTTAATTGGCAATTATGGGCGCTGATTGACTTGTTAGCTAATTAAGTTGTGCACAGAAACCCAAAATATGTTGAAGTGTCACATTTCACCTCAGATGACTCTCAGCCTGAGCCTGATCTGTATGCCTCCTCAGACTCTTTGTGTTACAGCCCCATCATTGATCTCAGGTTTTAAATTTTCTATCTATCTATCTATCTATCTATCTATCTATCTATCTATCTATCTATCTATCTATCTATCTATCTATCTATCTATCTATCTATCTATCTCTAAGCTTGTGCACAAAACCTCTTTCTGTATTGTGTGCCCACAAAATTGTAAATTCAAGCCTTGCTATCCCTGTGCCAATGCTTGTTACACATTACTGCATTCTACGCCCTCTGGAGACAGAGAAATACCTACGGTATCTGAATGTAACTCATCTTAAGCTCCTATTGAAAAGGCATAAGATTATATATTTCAAAAATGTGATAGACTGTCATTCATGCAATTCTTCATGGCAGTCTTACAATACTGAGAAAGAATACTGCAATGCAAAAATAAAGGACAACAGACAACAAATAACACATAAGAGCATTACAGGAAAGGCTTGAATAGAACAACAGTATTTACTGGTTAAACAGCAGTAAACTGAACACATGAGAAATCAGGAAAGACATATATTAAAGAACTGTAGGAGCAAATCAAATGTACAATCAGACCCAATTAGGGAAAGGCACACAGGACAGACTTAAATCATTGCATGGAAGATTTCTGTCTAAGCTCTAAAGGCAGCACATTCCAGAGAACAGGGGCAACACAGAAAATGTAGAGAAATGTGATGTTTCAAGACAAAGCCTAATATGAGAGGGAACCACCAATAGATTAATATCAGATGAGCGGAGACAACAGTAAGAGGCATAGCATATACACAAATTAAACAGATGTACTCTAAATTCTATAAAAGTTGCTAAAAATTGTGCACAAAATTTAATTGAATAACAAGTCAATTAGCACCAATAATTGAGATCTTAACAAGCAATTATTGGTACAAGGTGGATTTTATTAAAATTTACATGTGCAAATCGAGGTGCGTGATCTGCACATAAATTTTATGTGTGGGTCCAAAAAGCGGGCAGGGCTATGAGAGGGTCATGGGGGATCTGTGCCTAATTTAGGGGTGTGGATTTACTTTAAGGTTTCGTTGGTGTAAATGGTTGTGTGTAAATGTAGTTGCAGTTCCTGTGCTAAGCGCTATTCTAGAAATGGCACCTAACTTTAAGCGCCATTTATAGAATAGTGCTAAGTGCTTTTTTGTTCATTGCTGATTTTTAAGGAGTTATTTGTAGAATTAACCCCCAGATTCTATATAGCATGCCCAGCGTTCTGCACTGAAATCTATGCATATTCCATGACAATGTGCGTAACTTAATTGGCTTTAATAAGCTAATCAACGTTGATAACAGCACCTAACAAGCAATAATGAGCACTAGTTGGCAATAATTAGAATTTACATGCATAACTTGCTAAGCATATTCTGTAATGAACTGTGCCTAAACTCTAAGGTGTGGAGTTCAAAAGGGGCATAGTTATAGGCAGGGAAATGGGCATTTTGTGGGTGTTCTAAAATTTATATACATAATTATAGAATATGGCCCAGTGCACCTAAATGTACGTGCAGGGATTTACGCCATGTTTTCATTGGTGTAAATGGAATCGCATAGTTTTAGGCGCTGGGATATCAACTAAGCGTATTCTATATACCGCACCTAGGTGCAGGTTATAGAATACACATAGCTTTAAACGTTTACCACGTGGAGTTTTTAGGCGCCTTAAATAGAATTTTGTCCAAGTCCATAGTGTCTGACCTGTAGAGTGGTTCTATAGGTGAGTATAAGAATTTTAAAGTATATCCCAGGTGGATGAGAAGCCAGCATTGAACAGATAGAAGAGGAATAATGTTATTCCTTTTTTTTTTTTAGCATGGTAAAATTTCACTGCTCTGTGTTGTACGTTGCAGTCATCTAAGTGAGTGCAATGGGACCCCAACTTCAAGAGAGTTGCATGATCTTCCGTTAATTCCAAATGTCCTTTTATTCAACTATGTATTCAGCCCAGGGGTGTAGCCAGATGGCCAAGTTTGGGTGGACCTGAAGCTGAGGTGGGTGGGCATGGAATTCATCCCTTCCCTCCGGCTCCACACTCCACCCCTTCCCAAAATATTACATTCCCGAACTGGCGGGGATCCCCAATCCCACTAGCTGAATATTTCCTCCTCTTTGGGCAGCCAACGCACCTCCAAATAGCAGCTGGCAGCACTTGTCTCTGGCTGATGGTGCCGCTAGTAAACCATGCATGCTCAGTGCTTGTGCATGCACGAACGCTGAGCATGTGCAGCAGGGCCAATGTCGGCATCAGCTCACGGCAAGTGCTGCTGGCTGCTGTTTGGAAGAGCGCTGGCTACCCAAGGAGGAGAAAATCTTCAGCTAGCAAGGTTTAGGGATCCCTGCCAGACACAGCAACAATGGCACTATTTTCAGTGGGCTTGAGACCAAGTTGAGTGGGCTCTGGCCCACCCAGGCCCAATGTAGCTACACCATTGATTCAGCCTTCTAACTTAGGGGCCCTTTTAAAAATTTGTGGTAAGCACTAACATGTACTTACCACAGGTTAAAAAGGCACTACCGTGGGTGCGCTCAGGCATCCCATGGTAGTTTTGAAATCAGCATGTGCTACCCATGTGTTACAAAATAGGTTTTATTTTTTACTTTGGGGGCCGTATTTGGAGGCAGAGAGTAGGTGTGCCCTGAACTAATCGAGTAGTGCTGGTAGATTGCTGCACACTGCCCGATTAATGCAGGTTTAGCGCAAGAGCCCTTATCATGTGGTAAATAGGTGACAGTAAGGGCTCATGCACTAATGGCCATGAACTAGTTGAGAGGATTTCTCTGTGCAAATACTGCTGGTTCTGTTTGGGCTCTGGGACGCAGCACGAAAAAGCACAAACAACGTCCATTGATTCAGCCTTCTAACTTAGGGGCCCTTTTAAAAATTTGCGGTAAGCACTAACATGTACTTACCATCAGGCTTATTTTCGAAAGAGAAGGACGCCCATCTTTCGACAGAAATTGGAAGATGGGCGTCCTTCTCCCAGGATCGCCCAAATCGGCATAATCGAAAGCCGATTTTGGGCGTCCCCAACTGCTTTCCATTGTGGGGATGACCAAAGTTCCCGGGGGCGTGTCAGAGGTGTAGCGAAGGCAGGACTTGAGTGTGTCTAACATAGGCGTCCTCAACCCATAATCGAAGAAGGGTGTCCCTGACGAGCACTTGGACGACATACATTTTTTCAGCTTCAAAAGAACTTATCTAAGCTGATATGAATGTATGATAAGGCAACAAAACAAAATGTATACCATCTCTTTATGGATATAGAAGTTTCTTATAAAAAAATTATAAAATTTTAAATAAAAAAAAAATAAATAAATAGTGACCTACGATAAGAAAGATTTTGAACCCTGTAACCACACATTAAACAATGTGATGGTGATTTGCAACGGATTCTGGGTTTACCTCTGAAGGTCTAATGAAAAATAATATTCAGTAATAATCAACCGAGTCATGTATTTTTCACTGATATTATATTACTGATAATCTACCATAACAAAGTGGGCACCATATTGAATCTCTAGTGAGAATAGCCTAACTTTGGGTGCCATGTATTGTATTTTGCCCAACGTGTATAAAGTATAAATATGTGCATGTGAAGTGTAGCTGGATGATTCAGAGAAGGAAAGGTATGAGTTAAAACAATTAGGATATGATAAATGGTATGCATGTTTTGTAAACTAAAGCAGTTAATATGGAGGGCAAAGTGATTTTCTATAGGTAGACATTATAATGGTAATATGACAATAGAATTTGCCTTGGGAAATGTAGCCTGTATTTCAAAACAGAAGACAGCCTTTGACAATTTTTAGGAATCTTTTCTAAAACAGTTGAGAACAAGGGTTGTTCCAGTTAGATCTTCTATTTCCATATTCCATATTTGTTTGATATAACATATAGAACCTAGGTCATTTATTATTGTTAATAAAAGTACAATAATAAAGCGGGGGGGGGGGGGAGGGGAGAGATACGGAAAGACAGAAAAGGAGCAAAGAGGCTGAACAAAATGAAGAAAAAAACAAAATGAAGCTAAGTTACAATCAATATACTGTTTAAAAAGAGTCACATCAGGGAAAGAACAAGAATCAAATACACAGACCAGGTCAAATCAAAACAAGCCTCAGTGGGAAAGCATCAGAGAACAAGAAGACAAAGCAATAATTCAGTCTGAAGAAGTGCCTGCTCAAAATACTAAATATTTAAAGAAGGTTTTGAACATTTTAAATGAAGATTCTAAACTTACATATAAGGGTAGGCTGTTCCTCAGAGAAGGAAATGAAACAGTAAATTCTAATGCAGTCACATTATTTGATGAATTATATGGTGAGACAGGACTACTAAGAGACTTTGTTGTGAGGAATGGGGAATTCACTTGGGGCCCCTGTTACTAAGGTGTGCTGAAAAATGGCCTGCGGAAGTGTAGATGCATGTTTTTGGCGAGTGCAGAATTATTTTTCAGCATACCTGTAAAAAATGCCTTTTTTGCCAAAAATGAACCTGTGGCAAAATGAAAATTGCCGTGTGACCATTTTGGGTCTGAGCCGTTGACCTACGCATCAGGGGCGTAGCCAGACTTTGGCAGGAGGGGGGTCCAGAGTCCGAAGTGAGGGGGAACATTTTAGCCCCCCCTGCCACTTTTGATCCCCCACTGGCGCCGCTGCCCCTTCACCATCCCTTTCGACCTCCCCTCCCGCCACCGCCAACCCTCCCCCGCCACCACCAGGTACCTTTTCTGGCGGGGATCCCCAACCCCCACCAGCCAAAGTCCCCTTCAGCGCCGGTCTCTGAGTCTGGCGCGTTCGCTGATCTGGATTCTATTTCTGTGAGTCCTGACATCCTGCATGTAGGAACGTGCAGGATGTCAGGACTCACAGAAACCGAATCCAGATTAGCAACGTGCCAGAGACTGGCGCTGAACAGGACTTCGGCTGGCGGGGGTTGGGGACCCCTGCCAGCAAAGGTATCTGACAGCGGCGGGAGGAGGGGGTCGAATGTGGCGGGGGAGGGTCAGAGGCAGGGGATGAAAGCAGGGGGGCTAGGGCTAAATCTGCAGGGGCTCATGCCCCCGTGGCCCCACCTAGCTACTCCCCTGCTATGCATGTAAAATGCTGATTACCACCCGCATGCCAGAAAATACAAATATTTTCAGGCGCGCATATCGGACGCACATCAAAAAAAGAAATTACCGCAAGGGCCACGTGGTAGCCAAGAGGTAACTCAAAATTGATGCACATTGGGTGCACGTAGGCACCTACGTGGTTTAGTAAAAAGGCCTCTGAGATGCATATAGAACAAGGACACCAGACAGAGAGATCGGCAAGCCAGTATAAAATACCTGATATATAATGGTGAAATTCTTAAATGGGATCTTGTGGGCAACTAGGAACCAGTGTTCATCTCAAAGGAACAGAGTGACATGATCATACTTCCTGGCACAAAAAAGTTGTATAACTGAAGTGTTTTGAATAGTTTGTAGTCTTCTTAATTGAGAAGATCTCAGGCTTTAATATAAAGAATTGCAATAGACCAGATGATTGCCCACTAGGGCAAGTATGAGAATCTGTAGGGTCCTTTCAGCAAATACAGAGCAAGCTTCATGAAATTTTCTGTAATTGAAAAAGTCATGGAAGTAGACGTGGTGGATAAAAGAAAATTATTTATTAGTAGACCAATTAAAATAACACCCAACATGGTCAAGTTTCTCCCTGCACGTCAATAAATCATAATAACTACAAACTATAATAAACAATGCATAAATAAAGCTAAACTAAATTGAATAATATATAAAACAAATAGCATAATATCAAATTATATTGAATAAAGTAAAACAATGAGAATATCTACGTTGTGGGAAGACTAAAAATATACATGAAAAGTGCAATGTTCTTTTCTTTTATTCACCCCATCTGCTTCCATGATTTTTTCCCTTTCGGAGTTAGTGGACCATTTGCCTATTTGTTTCTTGAATTTTGCTTAAGGCAAAGAAGAAACTCTTCACTATGTTGGAAATGTGGTGATCAAAAGTCAAGTTCCTATCCAGGGCAAAAAGTAAGATTTTCCAAATACATAAAAAAGAGTTTGTGAGTGTCAACATTTCAGTGAATGTTTAATTTATGTTCGTCCACAAGAAAAGTCCATCAAAGCAACTGTTATCAGGTATATATGCTAACAACAGATGCACAAGAGGACACAGTTGATCAGTCCTATGAAAAAAAAGCTGAAATTGACCAAACTGGAATGCAAAGGTTGGGATTAAAGAAGAAGGTCAAGATGTTGGAAAATACGGTCTTTGGCAACAGGAACAAAACTAGAGAATTTTAAATGTCTTCATCCAGTATTGCAAGTGGTGACTGTGTACAGGGACTTCGCTCAATGGATTGAAGAAAAATCATATTGACTACATCTGTGGAAGACGGTGGTGGAAAAGCTCAATAATATCAACAACATCAAAACCTTGATCTGACTGTGGCACAAATCACCAGCTACTAGTATACAAACTCAAGCTAAAGCTGAAAAAATGTGAACCTGAGAAATCTATTCATTACACTGAATACTAATGATAGGGTATCAGAAAAGTTAAGGGAAGACATCAAACATTGTACTAGAAGAAAATGAAAAGTCCCTGCAAAATGCAAAAAAGCAAAAACGGGAGAGGAGGCAGCAAGATGGCAGTATGTTGACGCACTGACTCAGATGCTCTCTTCAACTGATTCCTTTTTTCACATTAAGGGGAAGCAAAAAGGGAAGTCTCAAGCTTTCCCTCAGAGACTCCTACTCCCAGTTCTTCTGGCAACACTTTCATAGAGCGCTAGAATTTCCAATGTGTTGCAAGAGAAGACAAAGAGAAGTGCTACAACAATGCATGCAAAAAAAAATAGAATCAGAAAATATAAGAAAAGAAAAAGATCGGTTTTCCTAAAGCAGCTAGTGTGGGTTTTATGTCATGTGTTTATATTAGTGCAAGCCTGCAATAAGTAACGCATTTTAAAACAGTCAGTGTGGTAAAAATCCAGTGTTAGCTGCTTAAGGCTAGTAGGGGTGGGGAGTAGTCATTACAGGGGCAGAACAGAGGAGTATTCCCATAACACTGCTACAAATACCACAAAGCAGAGGTGATAGATGCAGCAGAGCTATGAGAAGTCTCCTTTTCACTCTCTTCCATTCCCCCTCCACGACTGGCCCTGTAACAAGCAAGATCCCATCTCCCGATTCAACCTGTCAAACATGACAGCCCTCTATTCCCCCTCGACAAGCATGACAGCCCTCCTGATCCTCCATGACAAGCAAGGTCCTCCCTGATCATGAATCCCCACCTGATCCCACTCCAAAAATCAAGTCCCTTCATTTATTCCCTACCAGACCCTCTCCCAATCTTTTCCAGACCCATTTGAGAACCCCCAGAACTTGCTCGGGGACCATCCATGGTGGGTGCACCTCCTTTCCTGCTAACATCTATCGATAGTCTCACCAGCATTTTTAACATGGAGCTAATCTGGGGATTGGGTGGGAGTTTTTGATCAAGGAGGGAGCCTGTCTGGTTGGCAGGATCTTGCTTGATAGGGAGGATTGGGATGGCTGTTATGTGTGTTAGGGTGTGGTGAGGGGGGATCAAGTGGGCTGGCTTGCTTGTTGGAGGGATTGGGAGGGCTGTCATGCTTATCAGGGAGGCGCTAACATTTATACACCCTTTACCCATGTACATGTTTAGAATAATAGCATTTATGTGTGAAGTGTGTGCATACTAGCAAAAATTCCACCTATATGCTATTCTGCAAATACATGCTTAACTTACATAGGGCCCTTTTGGCAAACTGTGGTAAAAAGTGGCCTTAGCACATCCTTACGCAGGTCAGCCTTGCTCACTAAGGCCATTTTTACTGCAGGGGTAAAATTGCCGATTTTTCCATTTTCCGTATTAATGACCACGCACTAATTTTCTGATTAGCGCATGGCCATTAAAATGTGAGCCCCTACTACCACCCATTATGTAGGGGGTAAGGGCTCATACACTAAGCACATGCTAATCAGTTAGTGTGTGACAATGTAGCTACACTAGCCGATTACCCCAGATTCTATATAGCGCACCTAAATTTATACACTTTTCTGTGCGTAAATCCAGGCATATTTTATAACTATGTGCGTAGATTAATTGTTTTAATAAGCTGTTAGCTAACAGCTCCTAACAAGCAATAATGAGCACTAATTGGCAAAAATTAGAATTACGCACGTACATTGCTAAGCGTATTCTATAATGTACTGCCCCTAAATTGTAACCCACACAGGCAAAAAGGGGTGTGGTTATGGGTGTGGAAATGAGCATTTTGTGGGCATTCCAAAATTTACACATGTTATTATAAAATATGGGTCAGTGAGCGTAAATCTATGCACAAGGATTTACACCAGATTTTCATTGGCGTAAATGGACATGCACTTCGATTCAGTCGCATTAACTATGCCTAAGCATATTCTAAATACCATGCATAGATTTCTGTGTGCTACTTAGAATACGCTTAGGCGTGATTGCCTAGCACGCATTAATTTTAGGTGCCATATATAGAATTGGGCCCCTAGCACAGATCATGCCCATTTTCCGCTCCCCAGACCTGCCCCCAGTGCTAAAAAAATAAATTTTATTTTTTAGCATGTGGGTAATGCACACACATTCAAAAGTTACCACAGGATGCCTCAGCTCGCCCTACGGTAAGCCCTTTTTGCTGCGGTAAACAAGTGCTCACTGCGGCTTAGTAAAAGGGCCTCATAGTATTCTATTCTATTCTGCATCTTGTACATTGTTTTTAACATTTCAAAGCACTTCACAAGAATAACATCTCGTTCAGTGTCCCTTTTACTAAAGGGCTGGCGTGCAGCAACAGGCTTGCCACGCACCAATCCAGAACTATGGCCGGGCTATCGCAGTAGCCCAGTGGTAGTTCCCACCCCCAGTGTGTGCCATTTCTGGCGCTACAAAAATATTTCTATTCTTGTAGCGCTGGTGCTTGCTTACCCAGTCACCATTTGGTTAGCATGGGAGCCCTTACCGCCACCTCAATGGGAGGTGGTAAATGCTCCTCCCTAAATGGCCGCATAGCAAGTGGTTCACTTACCACATAGCCATTTCTTTTCCAGCAAAAAAACCAGCCTTTTACCCTCAGCGCGCATCAACAACATGCGCTGACACTAGCGAATGCCCCCTTTTACTGCAGCTTAGTAAAAGGACCCGTCAGATAGGATATACGATTAAATTCAAGTGATCCATTCTCTGAAGAAATATTATAATGAGAACAAATAAGAAGTAATATTTCCCACACAAAAGAAAACAAAAACTATTATCAGGTATTAATTGCATGAACACTGGCAAACTATTCCAAATTCTCGGGCCCTGAAATGCAAAAGAGCGTTCTCAGACAGCTTTCAACCTCATCTTCTTCACAAATGGAATATCAAGAGTCACATTTTTTGAGCTCCTCAAATAATCTCTTAACCCTGGAAATGATATTAAATTTTCTACCATAACAGAATCAGGGGCGTAGCCAGACACCCAAGTTTGGGTGAGCCTGGACCCAAGGTGGGTGGGCAGAACTCCACCTTATCCTACAAGTGATTTGGTTTCTCCCTCTCTTGCCTGCATGCCATATAGTCTTTCAAACATCCCCTCTCCCCCATATATCTTTTAAATAGCAGATTTTCACCGGCAGCAAACAGTTGTTGGGAGTTTTTGGCTGGTGGGGCTTGGGGTCCCTGCCAGCCACATTATAGGTGTGCTGCTACTTGGTGGGCCAGCCCACCCTTGGCTACGCCACTGAACAGAATTCATGCCATAAATACACTTATAAATTTACACGGAGGCATACACATGTTTTGAGCATGGGTGGGGCTCCCACGTGGGTAAATTATAGAACACTTTCAAATATGCACATATCTCTGGTATTTAGGTATTAACATTTCCATCAGTTGTTAAGTCAGTATATACCTGGTCAGGCTAGTGGCTTATAAAGAAAAATAGGTGCCTTTGTTCCTTCATAGGCTCTGTTATAGAATTGCCTTGATAGCTCCTACTTCCTTGTCATCAAGCAGATGAAGCCATTACGTATGGGTTATGTCCATCAACCAGCAGGGGAGATAGAGAGCACTCAAACTTTTACAGTGCCCTCTTGGCCAGCTAGCTCCACTGCCTCTTCAGTATTCTCTATCTCCCCTAGCAGGGTGGCTGCAGCTTGTTCGAGCTCCAGAAAAATCTGCCGGGAGGTGTTTCCTGGCTTGCCAGTTGTTAACCGGGGTGTTGGAGGCTATAGCAGCCTCACTTTAAAGGCACATAGGTTAGCCCTTTCCCTGCCTTACCCATACCTCTGTGGATGTGGACATATTGCCTTGCTTTCCCTGTCCTTACCCACCAACAGTGGATGCAGGCATATAGGTTCGCCCTTTCCCTGCCTTTCCCACTCATCTGAGCCTCCGGAGTCTTCAATACCTCTGCTTTCCTCACAGCTTAAAAAAAAAAAAAAGTTGCGTCGCGTTTTTAAACGCAGAGTCGCTGGAACACAGGTTTTTGACCTGATTTTCAGCAGGATCGTAGTTGTACACTAGATCCTTTGAGGTAAGAGTGTTTTCCAACTCTTCCGGGGTGGGCCCGCGATCGGGGCGATTTTGGCGCAAGACCGCCATCTTGGATTTTACCGCCGTTTTTCGGCGATGGCTGCGGACAATGTAAAGCGCTGTTCCACTTGTGGCAAGCGCAAATCAGCAGCAGGGCTCTGTAAATCATGCTGTACTGGCGTAGGAGCCGGCCCGAGCATGGCGAGCGATGTTTCTTCCCGCTCTGAGCTGGCAGCGGGCGCCATTTTGCTTACACCACATGGCGCGGCCTCCATGGACACGGAGAGACCTGAGTCGGGTGGGGCACCTCGAGATGAGGTTATTTCAGGAGTGGCTAGCACTGGACAGGATTTGGGTGCCCAGGGTGAGATTTTCTCCCCGGATTTTGTGCTTTTGCTGCATAAAGCATACATGACGAAAAGAGCCCTTCCTCAAGGGTCGCCTGAGGCTCCTCTGATTGCCCCTCCCCCCGATGGATTCTGGCCTGGGACTGCCCAGTGAGGCTTTTTTCCCGGATGCTTGGCCTAAAGATAAGCGCAGAAGGGTTAATTCCCCTTCAGATTGTGGTGCACCTTTTTCCCCCCCGTGGTCGGGGTGTGAAGATTCGGAGAACTCTGACAGACGTTCTTGGTCTGAGGAACCAGAGTCAGGTGCGGATTTACCACAGGATCTGGATGATCCCTCCGCGGTGAGGATTTTCCACCGTGATGAGCTGCCAGCGCTTATTTCAGATACCCTGCAGGCCCTCTCAATTGAAGATCCTGACAGTGGCATGGCCTCCTCGGGTAATCCCAGGATGGCTAGTACCAAGAAAGCTGCTCGGGCCTTCCCTTTGCATGACTCCATCCTAGAGCTTGTTTCGGCTCAGTGGGCTGGCCCCGAGGGACCTTTGAGAGTTTCCAGGGCTATGGGGCAGTTATACCCTCTGCGTGAGGGACATATGGCTCGTTTCCAAATGCCTACAGTGGATGCCCTAGTCACTGCAGTGACAAAGAGAACTACCTTCCCTGTTGAAGGAGGTGTTGCCCTGAAGGATGCTCAAGACCGTAGGCTGGAAACAGCATTGAAACGGTCCTTTGAAATTGAAGGTCTCACTGTTCGGGCGTCTGCATGCAGCTGTTATGCTGTTAGAGCCTGCCTAGCTTGGCTGCAACAGACAGTGGCTCAGCCCGGAGATGGAGCGGAGCCCTTCTTGGATGTGGCTCCGCGGATGGAGGTGGCCTTGTCCTTTCTGGCTGATGCCCTTTATGACCTTGTCAGAGCTTCGGCTAAACAAATGGCAGTAGCAGTGGCGGCTCGCCGTCGTCTGTGGCTACGACACTGGGCAGCGGACATGGCCTCTAAGCAAAGGTTGGTGAAGTTGCCTTTTCAAGGACTTCTCCTATTTGGTGAGGAGTTGGAGAAAATTGTGAAAGGCCTGGGTGATCCAAAACCCCAGCGCTTGCCCGAAGATAGGCAGAGGCCTTCCTCTAAGGGCCAGGCGGTCCACTCCTCGTACAGACCTCGCTTCCGTGAAGCTAGAAGGTACCGCCCGGGGCGTTCTGCTGGGTTCACTTCACGTGCCCGTGGTCAGCAGAGGAACTCCTTTCGCTCGGACAAGCGTTCCGCAGCCGGTGGCTCAAGACCAGGAGTTCAGGGGCGACCCTCTCAATGATGGTGCGCCGGCCCTCTCCTCGATGCCTGTCATCGGAGGACGGCTTTCCCTCTTTGTCGAGGAGTGGGCCAAGATTTCCTCAGATCAGTGGGTTCTGGACCTGATCAGAGATGGATACAGAATAGAATTCAACGCCCCAGTAAGAGACGTGTTTGTGGAGTCCCGATGCGGTTCTGCCGTCAAACGGGCGGCGGTGGAGGAGACTTTACAAGGTCTGATTCAGTTAGGGGCAGTGACCCCGGTGCCTCCCGCCGAGCAAGGCTGCGGCCGATACTCCATCTACTTTGTGGTGCCGCGAAAAGGTGGGTCCTTTCGCCCTATTCTGGACTTAAAAGAAGTGAACAAATCCCTGAGAGTGCAGCATTTCCACATGGAATCCCTGCACTCCGTCATTGCGGCGGTACAGCCAGGAGAGTTTCTCACGTCTCTGGACCTGAAAGAAGCTTACTTGCACATACCGATTTGGCCCCCGCACCAGAAGTTTCTGAGGTTTGCGGTGTTGGGAAAACATTTCCAGTTCAGGGCCTTGCCTTTTGGCCTCGCCACAGCTCCCCAAACCTTTTCGAAGGTAATGGTGGTAGTAGCTGCTTTTCTCAGGCGAGAAGGTATCAGGGTTCACCCGTACCTAGACGACTGGCTCATCAGAGCAGACTCTGCAACAGAGAGCTTACAAGCTACAGCCAGAGTGGTCTCAGTACTGCAATCTCTAGGCTGGGTCGTCAATATGGCCAAAAGTCACCTGTCCCCTTCACAATCGCTAGAGTTTTTGGGGGCCAGGTTCGACACAGTCTCGGGCTATGTGTTCCTACCCAAGCTAAGGCGGTGCAAGCTTCAGAATCAGGTCCGTCTGCTTCTGAGGATGCCCCGCCCGTGAGCTTGGGACATTGTCCAGCTGCTGGGATCGATGACAGCCACGATGGAAGTGGTACCCTGGGCAAGAGCGCACCTGAGACCTCTACAGTATTCCCTACTCCAGAGATGGTCTCCTTTTTCTCAGGATTACCAATGCAGACTTACTTGGCTCCCTGCGGCCCGACTCAGCATGGAGTGGTGGCTCTCGGACAGCATGCTGCGGCGAGGAATGCCGCTGACGCTCCCCGTTTGGTGCCTAGTGTTAACAGATGCCAGCCTGAAGGGCTGGGGCGCACACTGCAAGGGGAAGCATGCCCAGGGTCTATGGACACCCGAGGAGTCGGAGTGGTTCATCAACCGCCTAGAGTTGAAAGCGGTGTTTCAGGCGCTTCTGGCCTTTCAAGTGACCCTGGAAGGATTGGCTGTCAGAGTGATGTCGGACAACACGACAACGGTGGCCTATATAAATCGACAAGGCGGAACAAGGTGCAGAGCACTAGCCGCGCAGGCCGAACTGATTTGCCACTGGGCCGAGCTGCATCTTCAGTGTCTGTCGGCAGCTCATATTGCAGGTCAGAGCAATGTGCAGGCCGATTATCTGAGCAGGCATCAGATCGATCCAGCAGAATGGAATCTGGCAGACGAAGTTTTCCTGCAGATCTGTGCCAAATGGGGCAAGCCCGTGATGGATCTAATGGCGACAAGTGCCAATACCAAAGTCCCGTGCTTCTTCAGCAGACGGAGAGATCCTCGCTCGGCGGGGTTGGATGCCTTGGCTCAACCCTGGCCTCCGGGTCTACTTTATGTGTTTCCCCCATGGCCCTTGATAGGGCGCCTGCTCTTGCGGATTCGGCTGCACCCAGGAGAAGTGGTCCTCATTGCCCCGGATTGGCCAAGGAGACCTTGGTATGCAGACCTCCGACAGATGCTCCTGGAGGCTCCTCTGCCGTTACCTCTGGTACCGAACCTGTTGACTCAGGGACCGGTAGCCATGGAGGATGCCAGCCGCTTTGGTCTTACGGCATGGCTATTGAGAGGGCGCAATTGAGGGATAAAGGTTATTCCAATAAAGTTATTTCCACTCTCCTGCAAGCCCGCAAGCGGTCCACTTGTCTGGAATGTTTTTACGTTTGGGGAGCGTGCCAGGTGCCCTTGACCTGGATTGGCCACTGTCGGTGACAGGATGCTGGGCTAGATGGACCTTTGGTCTTTCCCAGTATGGCACTACTTATGTACTTATGTACTTATGTACTTGGTGTGCTTCCAGAGCCATTGCTCCAATGCGGGCTCCTGTCTCGCCGATTCTGGACTTTTTGCAGGAAGGTGTACAAAAAGGCTTGGCCTATAATTCCCTGCGGGTGCAGGTGGCAGCGTTGGCCTCCCTTCGTGGTAAGGTGGAAGGCGTGTCTTTGGCTGCTCACCCAGATGTGGCACGGTTTCTTAGAGGGGTGCTTCGGCTCCGACCTCCAGTGCGAGCACCCTGTCCAGCTTGGAACCTGGGGCTAGTTTTGAAAACCCTGCAGGCATCTCCTTTTGAGCCGCTTCGGCGAGCATCGGAGAAAGATTTGACACTGAAGGCCGTTTTTCTGGTGGCCATTACCTCAGCGAGACGGGTGTCAGAGCTCCAGGCGCTGTCCTGTAGAGACCCGTTTCTGCAATTTTCAGAGTCCGGAGTCACGGTTCGGACCGTGCCTTCTTTTATGCCTAAGGTGGTGTCAGCCTTTCACCTAAACCAGCCTATTTTCTTGCCCTCTTTTTCAGAGGAAGAGTTTCCAGAATCTTTTGGGCAGCTGCACCTTTTGGATGTGCTCAGGACTCTGCTGCAGTATCTGCGAGTTACTAACTCTTTCAGGACTTCTGATCATCTGTTTGTTTTGCTATCCGGTTCTCGCAGAGGGTCTCCAGCGTCTAAAGCCACTATTGCCCGCTGGCTCAAAGAAACTATCTTTTCAGCTTATCTGCTGGCTGGCAGGGTTCCGCCTGTAGCCTTTAAGGCACATTCTACTAGAGCGATTTCTTCCTCTTGGGCTGAAACTGGAGCACTCTCTCTTCAAGAGATATGCAGTGCAGCAACATGGGCTTCTAAGCTCTCCTTTGCCCGACATTACAGGCTGGATGTGGCTGCCAGGAGGGATGCGCGTTTTGGTGCACAAGTGCTAGCGCGTGGTGTGGCTTGTTCCCACCCTATCTAGGGATTGCTTTGTTACATCCCATACGTAATGGCTTCATCTGCTTGATGACAAGGAAGGGAAAATTAGGTTCTTACCTTGGTAATTTTCTTTCCTTTAGTCATAGCAGATGAAGCCATGAGCCCTCCCTGTATGATTGTCTGTATGCTGTGAATCTGTTTTTCAGGTTCTGTTCTAATTTCCTGAAGTTCCTTCCTTGGGAGAAAGTTGGAAAACAATCTTCAGGATTCATGTTCAGTTTAAATTTAGGAGGATGTGTTCATTCCCTCCAGCATGTTTTTTTTTTTTGGAGGATGTGTTGATTCTCTCCAGGAGGTGCGTGTGTTCCCCTCCAGTTCTATAAATAGGAGGATGAGTTTATTCCCTCCAGTGTGTTGGGAGGATGTGTGATTCCCTCCAGGAGGCGCGGGTGTTCCCCTCCACCTATACAATAAGGAGGATGAGTTTATTCCCTCCAGGAGGATGTGCATTCCCTCCTTTATGAGTTCATGCCCTTGTGATGGGCCATCGTTCGCTGTGAGGAAAGCTCTTGTGATTCCCATTGCGGTTTGCCATACTGCTTTGGAAGCTTCAAATACTGAAGAGGCAGTGGAGCTAGCTGGCCAAGAGGGCACTGTGAAAGTTTGAGTGCTCTCTATCTCCCCTGCTGGTTGATGGACATAACCCATACGTAATGGCTTCATCTGCTATGACTAAAGGAAAGAAAATTACCAAGGTAAGAACCTAATTTTCCCATATTAGACACATTTGATAATGAATGCTCTTTTTATAAAAAGATTGTGTCTTACAATCGGTCCATTTGTTGTATAGAAGGATGTCATGGCTATTGCTGGAGGATTCAAAGAGCTATGCTGATGGGGAAAAGAGTAACTGCTCCAGATAGTGTATTAGAAAAATGTCTGACTTCTACATTTACTTAAACTAAAATGTATTCAGATCTTGACAGAGAAGATAAATTAGATAAGTGAGAAAGATTCTTAATTAAAAAAGTTTATTATAAGCTTCTTTGCTCCTATAAGATGGGTTATATTGCCTCAATTAATATAAGGTCAGAGGGAATCAACCAAGAAGGAGGAGGAAGAGAATCAGGAGCACTGTAAGGAAGAAGAGGAGGAAGAAGAGAAATGGGAACAGAGTAATCAATTTCTATGGAGAGAAAAGAGCAAGGATAAGGCACAGTGCGTGTTTGGAAATTCCTTGCTTACATAGAAGCCATTTCCTAGTGACCTGGCCACTTTCAAATATGTCATGCATTCCTGACTGTGAAAGATATGTGAGTATGGCGTACTGCCTCATTAGCAATCCAAATTCAACTACACTCCATCTCAGTTCCTCTGGTACAGAATGTCAAAATACTTGGGATCATCATTGATTCTGGCTTTTCATTTATTCCCCAAATCTCTGCAGTAGTCAAATGATCTTTTTTCAAACTACACATTATCCATTATGTTAAACCTCTTTTACACCCTCCAGCTATTAAAATTCTTGTTTTTTTCATTAGTAATTAGTCAACATGACTATTGTAACTCTCTATGCAAAGGACTTCGAGTTAGGGACCTTTGCCGTTTACAACTAGTGTAAAACACAGCTATGGGGGGGGGGGGGGGGGGGGATGCAGCACCTCTTACTCCTGCCCGCCCCCCTGATGTAGCACCTCTCATTCCTGCCCCCCTCCAGAATACAGCACCTCTCACCCTGCCCCCATGATGCAGCACCTCGCACTCCTGACAACCCCCCTCCCCCATGCAGGCACCTTTCATTCCTTGCCCTGGTACCGGCTTTACGGTTTAAAATGGCGGTTGTAACCTTTCACAGTAGTCTCGTGAGAGTTTGTGACCATGCTGAGCTGGCACAGGAAGAATCAATTGGGGGCTCACTGCTGCCCGACTACATGCCAAAGCCTCCTCCTCTCAATGCATGAGAGAAGGGGGCTTTGGCATGTGAGCTGGAGTCAGGGGCCCAATTCGTGTGTCACATGCTAAATGTATGTGAATTGGTATGTCTGTACACTTTTACTTCTTGTATTTAGAATGGTCTTTTAAAAGCTGTTTTTCTCTTTGCATTGAGTGGCCTTTTAAGTTGTACTCCCTGTATATACTGTAGCCATTAAAATACTGTTTTGCTCCTCACAGAGAGACTGTCCTTTCAGAATGCACTTTTGCTTCCTGTGTATAGAGTGGATTGTAAACCCTGCTTTTCTCCCTGTCAGTAGCATCTGGTGATTTCCAATTTTTCAATAAAAATGTCAAGATATTATTCCCCTGCATGGGCAATTTCTGGAGCAGGAGTCAATAGGTTCAAAAGGCAAGGAAAAAAGAATCCAAGACAACAAAAACTGACTCTATATACATTACCTCAATCAATGGGAGGATAGATGCAGAAGCGTACTAAACGAAATAGCACCTTTAAAGATGAGAATATCAAGAAGACAAAACTCAATACCTTGGTAGAATGACGAATTAAAAAAAACTCAAAACACAAGCCAGAAAACTAGAACGAGCATGGAAAAAAATCAAAGATGAACACACACTCAATGCATGGAAACAAATACACAGAAAATACAAATATGCAATTAGACAAACCAAAAGGTCCTACTATAAAACCAAACTAGGACCGGATAACAAAGATCTCAAGAAACTATTTCAACTCGTAAATAAACTATTAGACACCACCCCTGTCACCACATCCAACACAGACATTCCACCTGCAGACAAACTGGCTACCTACTTTAAAGATAAAATAACAAAATTACGCAGCACCCTTCCTCACCACAACACCGACATCGAAAACTTCTTCGACAACCTGGACCTAATCCCGGGTGGATACCCAGCCGACCGAACCTAGTCAACATTCAATCCACTTACCACTGAATCAATCACACAAGTGACTCAAAGGTTCGCCAACACCCACTGCAAACTGGACATGTCCCAGTCATCTACTTAAATACGCCCCCAACCGATTCATAGAAGACCTCACATCCTACCTAAACTTCATTTTACAATAAGGTTCCTTCCCCAAGGAATATAGCAACATACTACTTACCCCAGTACCTAAAGACACCAAGAAAAAAACAAATGATCTCACCAACTATCAACCAGTTGCATCTATCCCTCTAGTAGTAAAATTGATGGAGAGCTTGGTGACCAAACAACTTATGGATTACTTGCACAAGTTCTCAATACTGCATGATTCACAATCAGGATTCCGCTCCCACTATAGCACTGAAACTGTTCTAGTCACCTTTCTTGCCAAATTCAAGCAGGAAATAACCATAGGTAAAAGCATACTTCTCCTCCAATTTGACATGTCGAGCGCATTTGACATGGTAAACCACAACATACTACTGAGACTCCTTGGCCACTTTGGGATTGATGGAAATGTACTTAACTGGATCAAGGGCTTTCTAACCAGCAGAACATACCAAGTAAAATTAAACTCAAACATATTACTACCGTGGAAAGCAGCCTGCGGAGTACCTCAAGGATCACCATTATCACCAATACTCTTCAACATGATGATGATCCCACTGGCAAAGTCCTTGTCCAATCGAGGTCTCAACCTATTCATCTATGCAGATGACGTTAACAATCCACATTCCCTTCACACAAGACTTGACAGAAATAACCAAAGAAATTAATTATGGCCTCAACATTATGGACTCCTGGGGAAACTCATTCCAATTGAAACTGAACATTGAAAAAACACACTGCCTCATCCTCTCATCACAACACAACAAGTACAAACCCACAACTATAAACACCCCAGGACACACACTCTCTATTTCAGATAACTTAAAACTACTCAGCGTCACACTTGATTGCAACCTTATACTTGAGAACCAAGTAAATACCATAATAAAGAAAATGTTCTATGCAATGTGGAAACTCAAACAAATAAAACCTTTCCTCCCGAGGGAAACTTTTCGAAACCTAATACAATCAATGGTCCAAAGCCATGCAGATTACTGTAATGGAATCTACGCGGGATGTAAAGAACAATTCACAAAAAAACTCCAGACCACCCAGCAACCAGATTGATATATGGTAAAACACAATTCGAAAGTGCTAAACCCCTACGAGAAAAGTTGCATTGGCTCCCAATCAAAGAACGGATCATCTTCAAAATCTGCACTTTGGTCCACAAAATTATCTACGGTGTAGTCCCAGGATACATGACAGACCTAATAGATCTACCAACCAAAAACAGAATCAAATCATCACAATCATACTTAAACCCAGTGGCGTACCAAGGGGGGGGGGCGGTGGGGGAGGTCTGCCCCAGGTGCACGCCGCTGGGGGGGGGGGTGCCAGCGCTCGCTAAATTCTCTCGTTCGTTGCAGCAGCTCCCTCCTTCTGCCCCGGAACAGGTTACTTCCTGTTCCGGGGCAGAGGGAGGGAGCTGCAGCGAATGAGAGAATTTAGTGAGCGTAGCGAACTGGGAACAGACAGGCGCGCGCTGCGGCACCCCCCCCCCCAGCGGCGTGCACCTGGGGGGGACGCATCGGCGATCCGCCCCGGGTGCCATCGAGGCTAGGAACGCCACTGCCTACATTATCCAAATTGTAAAGGACTAAGATACAAAACAACTTATGCATCCATCTTCTCCTACATAAGCACACAGCTATGGAACGGACTCCCAAATGCTGTGAGGACAATCCATGACCACTTAAATTTCAGGAAATGACTCAAAACTCACCTCTTCAAAAAGGCCTATCTCACCAATCCAACATAAATACAGCTGTGGGCACTCAATTTTGACTGAGCCCTACAGTCTTTTTTAGTAGATAGCTAAGACAATCTATCAGTACTTTTATTGTGATTTGGTCATTCTGTGAGGGGACCTGACTGAGTTCATAGGGGCCACAAGGGATTGGTTCCCTAGTAAAAAAAAACAGTGAATACACACAGCAGGTTAAAGGGAATTTAATCTTCACTAGCCTCACAATACATAGGTTAAATATATACTGAACTGTGGTACCGTGGGAAGTTCTCACCACTCTTCCTTTTATAGGAGTCTATGGGTAGACATAGAACATGAAGCATATTCCGTAGGTAGGAACACTGACAAGGAATCCAAGGATAGGTGAGACACAACCAGCTGGAAGCAACACAGAGCCAGCAAAAGAGAACATAAGCACAGTCACAGGAAACTACTAATCAGGTCAGCTAGAAACAGAAGACAGACAAGGATCAGGAACATGAGATAGCACAGGTACCACAGTTAGTGCTGGTCCAACCCAGAAGCAGGGTATATAAATGCCTATTCTCTGGGCTGGGTCCATTAAGGTTCAGACAAGACACAGAGATACAGAAAGGACTGGAAGCAGGAAGGAACACCCATCCTGTTGGCCCTGACACCTCCCCCATCTCTCCCCAACACCCCTCCCCCCCAAATCTACTCCTAAGCCCCCCCAAAGACAAATCAGTGTAGAAAGAGTCAAGCCTTGAACCCATCTCAGTTGGCCCACCTAAAGTAATAACTGGTGGTCCAGAAGTACCAAAGTAGGAGCAAACCCCAGTCTCTCTTGTCTCGGCTGGTACCATGTTCAAAATGGTACTTGAAACCCCCTAAAGATAGTTTTATGACACTACATCTAGGACTATGGCTGTCATAGAAGTCCCTTTTGGCTTTCCATGGCAGCCTGACCTGTTAGCGGTAGTACCATGAGACTACCACTAGGGAGCATGAGCATAAGCAGGGGGAGGAGAGATTGGCGATCACAGTGCAAATCACAGTGTAATTTGAATAGTTATCATTACCAGTAAACCTTACAGGTCTCTTAACACGTCTGGTGTGCAGCCCTGGCTAAATGCCTGTGTTTCTATTAACACATACTGTACTTGACTTTCAGGATAGCGTTACATGAGGGAGAGAGGAGGCAAGCTACTGTCTTTCCTCCAACTGCTATTATATTTTTAGAAAGCTGCTGTTAGGATATACATTTGCCAGCTAGAGGAAGCAATGTTTTAACTTTTGGTTAGTGTTAATGTTAAACCCCTGATGCAGCCAACATGGCGAAACGTGGCCATGTCAGGTCTTTTTAAATAAAGGGTTGCTTTTGAACTCCTGGTCTGCTCTGTTTTCTACTTCTACTCAGCGTGCTGCTGCGGCTAGGAAATCGAATAGAATGCTGGGTATTATTAGGAAAGGAATGGAAAACAGGTGTGAGGATGTTATAATGCCATTGTATCGTTCCATGGTGCGACCGCACCTTGAGTATTGTGTTCAATTCTGGTCGCCACATCTCAAGAAAGATATAGTAGAATTGGAAAAGATGCAGCAAAGGGCAACTAAAATGGTAGCGGGGATGGGACGACTTCCCTATGAAGGAAGACTAAGGAGGCTAGGGCTTTTCAGCTTGGAGAAGAGACGGCTGAGGGGAGACATGATAGAGGTATATAAAATAATGAGTGGAATGGAACAGGTGGATGTGAAGCGTCTGTTCACGCTTTCCAAAAATACTAGGACTAGGGGGCATGCGATGAAACTACAGTGTAGTAAATTTAAAACAAATCGGAGAAATTTTTTCTTCACCCAACGCATAATTAAACTCTGGAATTCGTTGCCGGAGAACATGGTGAAGGCGGTTAGCTTAGCAGAGTTTAAAAAGGGGTTAGATGGTTTCCTAAAGGTCAAGTCCATAAACCACTACTAAATGGACATGGGAAAAATCCACAATTCCAGGAATAACATGTATAGAATGTTTGTACGTTTGGAAGCTTGCCAGGTGTCCTTGGCCTGGATTGGCCGCTGTCGTGGACAGGATGCTGGGCTCGATGGACCCTTGGTCTTTACCCAGTACTTCTGCTGTCTACTGTGGATCTGTAGAACCTCTTCTTTTTAGTACTGTGCTTCTATTAAGACATACTGTGCTTGACTTTCAAAGATAGATAGTGTTAGATGTATCTACATATGACTAAGCCAGTGACTATTCTTTCTTTCTGGGATTTATTAACCACCTTCATGAAGATGTTCACCTAAGGCAGTATACCCTCGATGATACTTGACTTGTCTTTGCATAACTCGTCACAATGTAATCAATAACCAAGCTGCTACAATTGTACCTCCATCTTTACAACATATTGTAAGCCACACTGCACCTGCAAATAGGTGGGAAAATGTGGGATACAAATGCAATAAATAAATAAATAAGTACAGCTTGACATAAAATTTACAGTTTTGTTAACAACATAACAATGGTAAGATGGCAAAATGGAAACATAAATATGTATTTATTTACTCCTTTTTAGCCCACATATAACCTAAGTTACAATTCGCCATTTTGAAGTGTGTGGAGGCCTGGATAAAGGAGTTATTTCCCCTGATGCAGCTATGCGAAACAGGATTTCCCTATTAGGTATCTACCGTTGGACTACAGAGAACGATTTTGCGATATGATAGATAAGACTACTTGAATGTTTGTATTGAAGTATTGAAGAATCTGCAGCCTTATAAGTATTTTCTGTTTGCATGACTACAGCGCTTCACTCTGTCTGTTTTTCTTATTGTGAAGTTTTTTTGGCCGGTGATGATTGCTTGCCCCCAGCTCTATATGTTTGTGAGGAGCGTGAGTTGTTCACTAAGGTCTTTTTTCTGCGCTTTTTTTGATAGGTTTGATTTACACCGTGTCGTGTACAGACAGAGGGGGTGGTGATTAGTCTCTTTGCAAACTTAATTGCTCTTAGTGATTTTCTACAATAGCATGAAGCCAGAGATTTGACATTTAAGCATATATGTGGACTAATATTCACCTATATGCTGGTATTTTGGTCATTTACACACATTCTTGGTACTTAAATGTTGGTACCTTCTTTAAAGAATTACCTCCATATTGCATAGATCTCACAAAACAGTCAGTGCTCCCAAATTCATTATAATGCAGGTATAAAGCAGTAATAGTCAAACTGAAGAGCTCAAATTGCCAGCAAAAAGCACAAATAAAAAACCCATTCTAAGAAAACGCGACTTCCTTGTTGCCATGGCTACTGTTAGGATTGCGTCATTCAGACATTTAAACCTGCAATTCCTGTTTAAATTAGAGAGAGAAAGAGAAAAAAAATGTCTGAGAAATAAATGTAAACTAGGACACACTGAAGCTATATTAAATTATAAAATGTTTTAAAGCTTTTTCTCTCCTCCAAATAAAAGACTCTAAATGTTGCTTAATCATATCTTTATGAGTAAGAATGGTGGAATCATTACTGAGTAGATTAAACATCTGTGGAATACCATCATTATAACAGAATGTGTCTTTTTATTTTTGAACTGCTTCTAGAGAAGTATGAGGAAAAATTGAGCAGTTTTTTTTACAGTATGTTAATGAGTATATTGCTTTTAACTGTTTCCCAATATTTAAACCTTACAGTCTTCAGTTTTCAATTACAATGAAATTGGAAAGTAATGTAAAATATGTTTGTATATGTGCTTATATATAGATAAGACTGAGGGCCCCTTTTACCAAGCTGCATAGGTGCCTATGCGCATCCAACTTGCACCAAAATGGACTTACCGCCCAACTACTGCTTGGCTCTTGAGGTAGTTTCATTTTTGGCGCGAGTCTACTACGCACATCTGAAAGTTTTATTTTCTGGCACGCATTTCGGACAAATGCCAAGTGACATCTGACACACGTAGGTCATTACCGCCCAAATTCTTTACCGCTATGTCTATGGCTGGCGGTAAGATCTGAGACCCAAAATGGACGCGCGGCAATTTTGATTTTGCCGCATATCCATTTTCGGCAAAAAGAGGCATTTTTTTGCAGGCACGCTGAAAAATGGATCTGCGCATGCCCAAAACCCGCACCTACACTACCGCAATCCATATTTCAGCGCACCTTTATAAAAGGACCCCTTAGTGTCTTAGGGGGGGAAAAAGAGAGAAACAAGCATTATTAACTAGTTTCCGTGGAGGGGCATAATTGAACGGGGCACCCAAGTTTTCATGAGGACGTCCTCACAGGATGTCCCGACGAAGGGGCGGGGAAACCCATATTATCGAAACAAGATGGGCGTCCATCTTTTGTTTCGATAATACAGTCGGGGACACCCAAATCTCAACATTTAGGTCGACCTTAGAGATGGTTGTCCTTAGAGATGGTCATCCCTGGTTTTCGGCAATAATGGAAACCAAGGACCCCCATCTCAGAAAAGACCAAATGCAAGCACTGGTCCCCCCTCACATGCCAGGACACCAACCGGGCACCCTAGAGGGCACTGCAGTGGAGTTCAGAAATTGCTCCCAGGTGCATAGCTCCCTTACCTTGGGTGCTGAGCCCTCCAACCCCCTCCAAAACCCACTCCCCACAACTGTACAACACTACCATAGCTCTAAGGGGTGAAGGGGGGCACCTACATGTGGGTACAATGGGTTTGTGGTGGGTTTTGAAGGGCTCACATTTACCACCACAAGTGTAACAGGTAGGGGGGATGGGCCTGGGTCCACCTGCCTGAAGTGCACTGCACCCACTAAAACTGCTCCAGGGTCCTGCATACTGCTGTCATGGAGCTGGGTATGACATTTGAGGCTGGCAAAAATATTTTTAAAGTTTTTTTTTAGGGTGGGAGGGGGTTAGTGACCACTGGGGGAGTAAGGGGAGGTGATCCCCGATTCCCTCCGGTGGTCATCTGGTCAGTTCGGGCACCTTTTTGAGGCTTGGTCACAAGAAAAAATGGACCAAGTAAAGTCGGCCAAGTGCTCATCGGGGACGCCCTTCTTTTTTCCCATTATCGACCGAGGACGCCCATGTGTTAAGCACGCCCCAGTCCCGCCTTCGCTATGCTTCCGTCACTCCCCCGGGAACTTTGGTTGTCCCCGCAATGGAAGGCAGTTGAGGAAGCCCAAAATCGGCTTTCGATTATGCCGATTTGGGCGACCCTGGGAGAAGGACGCCCATCTCCCGAATTGTGTCGAAAGATGGGTGCCCTTCTCTTTCGAAAATAAGCCTGATAGTGTGCAACACTTTCCCCATAGTTTTAAACCAAAACTTTTTCTAGAGTTAGAAACTTAACAGCTAAAGAGAATTAAAAAGGATGGTAGCAAGGCTCAAATTTTGATCTAAAATGACAGTTGTTTTCTGTTCTTTGGCCGCTGGAGAGGTAGCACAAAAATAAAGAAAAACACACTTACAGTGAGATGCGGTGGAATAAGGGTTGTCATTACAGTTTGAGTCCGTTCTGTGACCAGCCCTTCTGATACAGACAGAGATAGGGGCTAGGAGGGGGACAGCAACATACTTTAATGGGTAACTACTTAAGAGTGAAAAATCACCTTGAATTGCTAAGGCCTGAGAAATTAAGCAGTAGGATTACTGTCTCAGCATGGAGAGATTCAGGAGTTTCAACACGCTGGTACCCAGGAACTGTCTTCCTTCTCTTTAGGAGATCTACACAGGTAGCAGAGTTGCCAGGTGGCCAAGTATTTTCCAGCCCAATTCATGCCGAATAGTAGCCTCATATTAATATTAATAAGTTTGATATAATATTGATAAGGTTAATTTAAATATTGATATTTATGTTATTGATATCGATATAGATATTAATAATATAACATTTTCACACTATCTTCAACCTGGTGGTTGGGCGGCGGGGATAGTGCTGGGCAGACTTATAAGGTCTGTGCCAGAGCCGGTGGTGGGAGGCAGGGATAGTGCTGGGCAGACTTATAAGGTCTGTGCTAGAGCCGGTGGTGGGAGGCAGGGATAGTGCTGGGCAGACTTCTAGGGTCTATGCCAGAGCTGGTGGTTGGGAGGCGGGGTTGGTGGTTGGGAGGCGGGGATAAGGCTGGCCAGACTTATATGGTCTGTGCACTGAAGAGGACAGTACAAATAAAAAAGTAGCACATATGAATTTATCTTCTTGGGCAGACTGGATGGACCGTGCAGGTCTTTTTCTGCCGTCATCTACTATGTTACTATGTTATGTTACTGTACCTTTTATATTTATGCAGAAAACAAACACACCTCAAGGGAATCCACTACCGTGCCTTCCACTCAGCGCACAGGGGCTGTGGACAGTGCACCTATCACATTTCCAGGAATATTCTTTAAGATAAATCCACTGATAATATACACAGAAAATGCTTTTAGACTCAGTCAGATGCAGAAATACCTAGATATGCAGCAACTGTAGGAACATGTATATTCACATGATTTAGGAGTTCCTGGTGATTACCATCCATGGCTCCAGAACTCCCCAGGCAGGACAGGACCAGGTCAGCAGAGAAGAGGGGAAAGAGAGAGGACAAAGAATGAGGTGAGGGGAGAGAAATGAGGGGGAAAGAGAAAGGGAAGAAAGAGAATAAAGGAAAAGGAAAGAGTGAGGGAAGAGGAAAGAGAATAAGGGGAAAAAGTTGCTGCTGCCAAGGCCTGACACCGCCCCTGAACAGTATAGCAGCAACCGAGTCCGAGAACAACCGAGCAGTGACACTTGGTTCCACAAGCCCACGTCGACTCGAGTCCGAGAGGGAGAGAGAGAGAGAGAGAGAGGGCGGCAGCGGGGGCCTGCATTTAAGAAATGGGATGGATCCCACCTCCCTCACCTTCCTATTTATCATATTTGACCAATAGGATGGCACCTTCCTATTGGTAGAATCTGACCAATAGGATGCCAAGGTGACAAACCCACCAACCTGCGGGCCCCAGCAGAGAAAACTGCCCAAAATGCCACTACCCGCGGCTTTTCAAATTTTCCCTCTGGGGCCCACAGGAACCTGCCCAATTCCACAGTAAAACCGCAGACATGGGAACTCTAACAGGTAGGCAGGCAGGAGAACTGCATTTGGTGGGAGGGGTGAATCTGCCCTTCCCAGCATGCATAGGGCAGCCAAGCAAACCATAAGGGTCCCTATAAGGCACTGGGAACAAAGCACAGATGCGCAGAAATGGCCCATTGCCTAAGGGCTACATTCTCTAGGTAGTTCATTATACAGACTGTATAATCTTTTACACACAGACAGCAAGCTGCCCCACGTAATGGGGGCAGAGTAATAGGCATAATCACAGGATAATTATTTTTTGGGTAATTTTTTCAAGGAGGAGGGGTGTCATGGGTGGGGAACTGTTATCTGGCTAGCGCGTTCACATTAATGCGTGCTACCTGGCTAACATGGAGTTAATGAGGAAACACTTTCCACCTCTAGTACCATGCGCTAATGCTGAATCTGACTTTAGTGCATGGGAAAGTCCACATTAAAATGCACTAAGGCATGATTTTGTAAAAGGGCTTCTTAGTGCATAAATGCAAGTGGACATACACATGGATGGAGCATGGATGGGACATGGGTAGGTCTCTCAATTATGTGACTTACAAAATACTGTAAGTTATGTGTTGCACTTTGGCTCCAACATTTACACCTGCCATAGACATGACATTAATGTTGCCATCTACATTTGGGCCTATCAATGTTAATTTGAGTAATATTCTGTAATGGCATCTTGGATCCCTGATGCCATTACAGAATTGGCACTCAGCGCACAGCATTAGGGATCCTACAATGAGACGCTAAGTTATAAAATTGCCCCCTTAATTTGTAATCCCTCTGGAGACAGAAAAATATTGACCGCATCTGACTGCAACTCGTCTTAAACGACTACTGAAAACGCATGAACTAAATCCAAAATATAAGTATGAACAACAATAGTGATAATCTTAAAGAAATGGTGAGATTGATGATTCTGCCAGCATTGTTCAAGATACTACTGATGTGGAGAACATGGTTTCCTTTTAAATTCTGTTCAACATATTCTGCAGCACTGATGCATTTTACTATTCTCGTTACACCTCATCTATTTTTTTTTTGGGAGGGGGGAGAGGAGAAAGGAATTGGAAATTGAAGCATTTTAACACAGAAAGCACAGAATGAAATAATTTCTCATGATAAACAGAACCCATTTTCTAGAAGAAATACATTCCCAGGAGCCCCTAGCCTCAGAACACAAATACTATCATATAATACAGATTTTTTTTCTTGGATTTATTTTTAGAGGGGATGATTAGGGAGAGAAGATGGTTCCAATTTTTATATTTTACCTTCTTAGGACCTACTTGCAAACTTGAATGCTGCTGATAATTCTGCAGTGATCTGCATGATATTATGGTGAGACCAGGGCTGATGACACAGGGCCATAGAGAGACAGAGCTGGGCCTGGGGCACAGCCTCAGCCCTCCCCTCCATTTGGGCAGCCCTCCTCCATTTGAGCCACAGCTGCACCCCCCCCCCCCCAATTGGGCTGCCACAGCTGCCCCCCCCCCCACCTCAGGCCACCACTACGGCCCCTGCCCCTTACCTTCATGCGTCTACTCCTCCCTCGGTCTGTCACTCTGCTGCTCCTGTGTGCCAGGACCCGTTAATGCGATAACCTGGGTCCCAACATACAGGAGCAGGAGAGAGCCAGACCGAGGGAGCAGAACCTTGGAGTCCGGGCCCGGGGAATCTTTCACCTCCCCTGCCCCTCTTTCTCAGCTGCCCTGTACAGACCACAGAAGAGTCATTAAGGGGTTCTTTTAGTATGCTGCTGGAAAATAGGGCTTAGTACACCCTTGCGCAGGTCTTTCCCATGTGCTGAAGTCATTTTTACCTCAGCTGTAAAGACCTCGATTTTCTCTTTTTTACATTAATGGCCTGCGCTAATGTTTTGCCATTAGTGTGTGATCGTTTTTTTAAATGACCACGGGAGAACTTATCGCCACCTATTTTGTAGGCAGTAAGGGCTCCCGCATTATCCGTGCACTAGCCACAGCACACAGTAATGTAGATGCGCTAACCGGTTAGGAATTCCCACCCTCTGCCTCTGACATACCCACTCAAAAAAATACAAAAAAATGTTTAGCGCATGGTTAGAACACACGCATTCAAAAACTACCTTGTGATGTTCTAGTGTGTCCCACATTGGTCTATTTTTTTGTCACCTTAGGTACACATGAGTGCCTAAGGCTAAAGCAATGGGCACCCCTGGGCTTAGGACCCCATGCAGAGGAGGGGAGGAGAACACAGGTGCCAGGTCCTCAAATCCATCTCTGCATACAGTCTTATAATCCTGTGCTAACAGAAATTCTAAAAACACTTTTTCTCTTTCAAAACAAGGTTTAAAGCAGAAACATAATGAGGCAGAAGGAACTGAATTTGTTATAACTAGGGTTCATTGCAGCATAACTCCCAAGTACATTTAGCAATCTGTGCTAAATGTACTTGGCAGAACTTTTGTAATACCAGTGCTTCTTGTAGAAGCAATTCACTTTATCTATTCATTTTCTGTCCATATTTTAAATGCACATAATGAAGAAAAGCAATCTAGAGGCTATTTTCAAAGGAAATATATAGGTCAATTGCTGTTAAAAGTTTCATAGCATCTGCCGAAATGGTGGTTATAAAGACCATTAAGCCTGTGAAATTATACCTCAATTGAAGTGCTGCTTATAAACAAAAGGATGATAGATCATGTTCTGGGAAAACGAACAGGCATCTGATTCTTTATTATAGTTACATTTTCAGAAGGGAAGAGAATTAGGCAGCCCACACACTGAACTTTCAAGTCCGTTGCTTAGCAACAGATACACCAGGATTCTGCACATATTGGAGGTGGTTAGCTCCAGAAATACTTCTTTTTCCATCAATTAGTTGACATGAAATAAAGACAAAAGCTATAGGCTGACAAATCCAATTCAGCAGGTTAACCTCTGTCTGAGTGAAAATATTAACTCCTCCTCGTTTTGCTTTGCAAACTGCTGCTCATTTTCAATGCTTTTATTTTTGTTCTGCATTTCTTTGGTTTCTGTACAAAATTTTCACGAGGCCAAGAATAACCCTGTGGTTAAAATTCCTTCTCATTGATTCACCCCCCCCCCCCCCCTTTTGCATTATCAGAAAAGATTAATGTTTGTAGGCTCCCATGCAGGTGCAGTGATACAACAACTGGAACAGTGATGCTCAGCCTTGTTTGCTCAGACACCCTAGCAGTGAGATGATCATTGCTGAAGTGTATCTGTAAATTTGCTTTGGTGATTGCCAACTGTAACATGGATCTCTAGGTTGGTGAAATTACAAGTAGGATTACAGTTCGGAAAGATGGCAGGGGACTGGAGGATGGGAAGAGTATTTTATATATGGGATGAGTGGGTGAAATATTGGTAGTAGTAATATTACAAAATTGCTTGCATCTCATTTGGAGTGCTGCAATGAAGCAAATACTAAATGTTCTAAAAAATATGCAAATAAATAAATGAAGAAGTCTTGATCGGGCACTTGGGAGCCCCAATTCTCAAACTGAATAATCATTGGTTGAGAAGGTGCTGACTCTGAAAATGTCATGGTCTAAAGTTAAAAAAAAAAAACAGCATCTGGATACTAAGTAGATTCTGTTTCTCTTTTTTAATGCTCCCTAGTGCTATGTCTTGCTCATGTTCACCTTATGTTCCCCACAGTCATTTCTTCCTCTTGTTTTATATCCAGGATTGTTCCTTACTGTTTTTCTTGCTTGCTTTCTCATATCTCAACATCTTTTCCTGTAAAAGGGGATGAAAGGAATATATATTTGATTTTGGGATATTTTATTTGCATTAACCTGCACTGTATAAGATTTAAGGACATGTGCTCAGAACTTAAGGACTAGATTTTTATCAATAATGTTTGTTTATTTACAATATAGGTAATGCAATAATGTTAGAAGGCAGTTTTTAGGGATTTTACACAAGGGAAATGTGTCACAAGATAAATATTGTCAGAAAATCTGAATTATTAATTAGGCTGGATTAATAGTAACTCACATTGATTGAGGCTGAGGTGAATTCTTTCTGTTGCTGGCTGGAGTGGTGAAGGAGGTAAATGCTGGAAAGGAATTCTTTTGGGCAGATTTGTTGACAATGGAACCTGGCTTGTCCCAGAGAGATTTCAGAGAGGTGCAGATTAGAGAGCTGCACGGCTTCCGTCCCCGCGGGAATCCCGCGGAACCCGCGGGATTCCTGCGGGGACGGAGGCAGTTCCTGCGGGGTTCCCGCGGGGATGGAAGCAGTTCTGCGGGGTTCCCGCGGGGACGGAGGCAGTTCCTGCGGGGTTCCCGCGGGGATGGAACCAGTTCTGTGGGCTTCCCGTGGAAGTGTAAGCTGCACCTGCACCAGCCTCTCATCTACCAAATACCAATTTATTTGAGTGCTGTCTCTTCCTCCTCTTCTTCCTTGCTTTAACAGCATAAATGTGGAAAGTCTTCCATTAAGGAGGTGGTAGAGTCACAAATGATGACGGAATTCAAAAAGGCGTGGGATGAACACAGAGGATCTCTAATTAGAAAATGGAAGTTATATAAAAGCTAACCTTAAATGGCTGCATGTGTGTGGATATGTCAAGTGACACTTAGATGGCGACTCTGGCTGTGATGAACTAGAGCTGATACCTGGCAGACTTGTATGGTCTGTGTCTCATACATGGCAATCTGGTGTAGGATGGGCTGGAAAGGGCTTAGACAGCAACTTCAGTGGCTGGAACATAAGGACAGTGCTGGACAGACTTTTACGGTCTGTGTCCCACAAATGAAAACATGAATAGGCTGGAGTGGGCTTCGATGGCAACTCCAGCAGTTGGAACATAAGGATGGGGCCAGATAGACTCCTGTGGTCTTTGTTCCAGAAACACGAAAGAAAGACCATAATCAAGTATATAATATCACACTCGTTGATTTAATGATGAATTGATCATGAGTGTGACTATTGGGCAGAGTGGATGGACCGTTCAGGTCTATTTGCTGTCACTTACTATGTTACTGTTAATCCTCTTTGCTCCCAGGCTGGTGCACAGACCTCAGCTCTGACACAGGCACGAGAATCAGATGTCACCTGATCTACTGGCGCGTGCATGTGGCGGCCTCTCAGCACACACTGCCAGTGAATCAGAGACAAATCTTACATGTGCGCACCAGAGTGTTCCAAGTTCCAACTTCCATTCCTTCCTTGCCTACAGTGCTGTGGCTCAAATCCAGAAAGGGAGCTGACTGGAACTTTCTTTTATGTACTATTAAATTCTTACGGGGATGGGTGGGAATGGGTTAAATTCTTGCGGGGACGGGTGGGGACGGGTTGGGATGGTTTTAATTTTTGCGGGGATGGGTGGGGACAGGTAAGATTCCAGCGGGGATGGGTGGGGACGGGTAAGATTCCAGCAGGGACGGGCGGGGATGGGTAGGATTTCTGTCCCCGTGCAACTCTCTAGTGCAGATTGTCCAGCAAGTAGGGTCCAGGGAGGAGAGAAAAGAGAGAAGGGGGCGGTCTGTGTTCCAGGTTTTATAATTTCTTGTTGAGCCAATAGGCTGAAGTCAGGTGGGGTGTATCGATCCAATGAAAACTCTTGGATAGCTGAAAACTACTTCTATCTAGTTTTGATATGGAGCATGGTGGCTGGTCACATGTTTAAATGACATCATAAAGATTCCAGGCGGGCCATCTGCTGTGGTATACACCCACACTTGACAGGATTAAAAGAGTCATTGTCTGGGAGTAGATGGGCTTTCTTTTGTCAGATTAGGTGGGTTATTGTCTGTGAGTTTCAGGTAAATAGACTTTCCAATCTGTTTGATTGCTGTCAATATGCAGACTCTGTTCTTTGGAGATGTGGTGAATAACTTTTAGTATCCACCCAGCTAGTTCTATTGTAACAAGCTATCAGTGGCCTTCAGGGGGATGGGACCAGATTCTGATACTGCTCAATAACTCTGATAATTAAACTCATGTCGTGCTACACAAGCAACTGCCCGGCAATCAATTCCACTTACAAACTGTCCAGCTCAAATCAAAACTTATGTAATGTTCCAGCTATAAATGACTCCTGGTCAGTACATTAAATTACAGGACACTACTGATTTGTTGAGATGGTTAGAAATGGTTCAACTAACTCAAGCTACAATCTTTGTCACAGTGGATGTGGTTTCTTTGTATACACATATTCCACAAGACAAAGCTTTAGATATCATTTTTGCAGGATTGTCAGCAAGGTTGGAACCTCAATGCATTTCAACAGCCTTTTTAATAGAATTGTTGAAGTTGGTCATCGAGAACAATTATTTTTGGTTTCAAGGGACATTTTTTGAACAGAAGCAAGAGGTAGCTATGGGGACAACTTTAACCCCCTCTGAAGATACTTTACACATGGCTGAATTTGAAGAGCAACATATTTATCCATCAGAACAGTTCTGAAGCATATCATTCTGGAAGAGATTATTTGATGACTTACTCTTCTTCTAGAATGGTACTAAAGAACACTTGCAAGAATTTATTGACTGGATGAATGCTTTAGAGCTGAATTTGAAGTTCACTATGAACTGTCATCATTAGTCACTTGAATTTTTGGATGTCCTAATCATCCATGAAGGGATATACTTCTTTATATCAAAAATCAGTATCAAGGAATACTTGTTTACACTTTGGTAGCTTTCACCCTTACCGCCTTAGAAGTAGCTTGTCTGTGAATCAGTTATAACAGATATGCTCTTCATTAGAAGATTTTAAAGCACATACAAAGAATTTATAGCTCAAATTTACATCTAGGGGATATCCAGTTGGGATTGTACATAAAGCATATCTTCATGAGCGATATGCTCATCAGGAATTATTGTTGTAATACAAAGAAGCTACAAATGAAGAAAAATTGGTAGCCATTTTGCCATTTACAACATTGAGTTCAAAAATCATAAGATTGTTACATGACCACTGATGGGTTCTTCAGATTCATTCATGTTTTGTTGACCATCCTAAATGTGCATACTACCCAGGGAAGACTATCAGGGAATGCCTGACATATAAGAGACTTGGCTATCAAGATGAATTTGATACCACATTGGGACACTTTAAATGTGAGAATTGTGAATGGTACAATTTGACAATTGAAGGCATCAAATGGGTAGATCCAGTGTCTCAGAATGTGATCTCTCTTCAGTGCCACACTACTTGCAATTTGAGAAATGTGATATATGTTATTTTATGCCCTTGCAATCTCATCTATGTAGGACGGACCTCAAGACCTATTAAGCCACATGTGACAGAACATACATTTTGTATCATCAACAAAGTGTTCTCAGCCCCATTAGTACAACATTGGGTTAATTTCTCTCATTCATGGGAGGATATTAAATGGAGAGTCATTGACAGCATCCAATTAGGGTGGGAAGGTGGGAACATTGAATACTACCTCCAATATAAGGAAAAACGTTGGATTTTTCTTCTTAAATCTGTACAACCTCATGGTCCCTATTTGTAGATTGAATGGTGGTCCAAATATTGATTAAGTCCATTTCAGGTTTTCTGTTCTTTTGTTTCAGCCATAGGAGTGGGTCATGTGGTTCTTCAGTATATATGGGCGAGTTAGAGGCCAATGCCATTTTTGTATGCATGTGAGCAAAACTAAAGTGAGAATTATATAAATTATGTATACCTCCAGCTTTTTTAGGTTTTAAGAGCTTTTGGCTGATATCATGAATAATTGTTTTAATGTTTTGTACATCTGTTGCAGTGGACCATTACCATGATGCAGGATTCGAAAAACTGGCCATGTCGGCAGTAGGGCTGAATAACTGAAAGTTCAAAAGCTCAAAAGCATGCTAGTGTTTTTTTTTTAACGCTCGCTAACCTTGTAGATTCCCATAAGAATATTATGGGCATCTACAAGGTTAGCACATACTAATTTTTAGTGCACACTAAAAAAGCTAGTGCACCTTTGTAAACAGGGCCCTAAGTATTTTAAAGTTAATTGATGATTGCACTGATTTGCATCATGCTGAAGAAGCTATGTGTTTGAAGAATGCACAAGACATGGATAAAAAATGATAACATTTGGGGACCAATGATGAAAAACAGTGGCAGTGGGCTGTTTGCATATTTGGCTCACTCTAACTAGACCACTTCAGTAGTTTTCTATAAATATTGTAAGTATGAGATGGTTATGGCCTCGCCATGTCAGTAATTTAATGTATTGACAAGGAGTCATTTATAGCTGGAAGATTATATAAGTTTTGATTTGAGTTGGACAGTTTGTAAAAGGAACTCATTGCTGGGCAGTTGCTTGTATATAATCCAGACCCTGCAAATAAATATTATAACCCACTAAAGCTTCTTTTGTTCATTGTCATTTCTTTCTTCCCCTTCCTTTTTACGTGTTATCATTTGTTTCCTCCCTACTTTTTTAATCAATACAGAATGCAGACAATGAACGGCTACTTGAACAGGCTGGTGAAATAAAATAGTTGCTATTCAAAATCTGAACATGAGCTATTCATAAAGCCAAAAAGAAGTGAATTGGATACAAAACCCATGTTAATAAACTATTTAGGGGTTGCCCTGCTCCAATATGTGAAATGCATTAACTGTCTTATCCCACTAAACCACATTATCCTTTTTTTATTTTTTTTATTTTAATCTCTTTATTATAATTATTATTATGCCATTCAGAAAATGAAACATAAAATCAGAAATCTCTGAAAATTATACATTCACAGAAATATAATAATTTGGATTACTTATATATACTTATTCCACAATATTTGATCCAAGAATCAGGAAATAAACACTTCTTTAAACTAAGAAAAAAAGAAAAATAAACTAAGTTTCTAGAGCGGAGGTGATAACTAGAGTTACAATCAGACAGCTGCATTAATTTGGTTAGCTACTACAGAGGGGTTGCTCATACTTTCTTTAGCAATTACAAATTCTTGAAGCTTTTGGGGGTCTGTGAAAAGAAAATTGTTAGATTCATAAGACAACAGACATTTACATGGAAACTTAATGAAGAAAGTCGCCCCTAGGGCAAGAACTCTCGGTTTAAAAGCCAAAAGTTCCTTTCTTCTCAATTGTGTCTCTCTAGACAAGTCAGGAAAAATAGATATCTTCCCCCCCATAAAAACTTCATTCATATGATGGAAATATAAACGTAATATATGCATTTTGTCCATTTCAAAAGTGAAGGAAACTATCAACGTAGCACGTTCTGATTCCACAGATGTTTCTAGAAATTCAGTAAGATTCAAAGACTCTTTAGGTGGTTTTTCAGATGCACTCAATTTCCTTTTTATATAGTAACTTTTTGTAATTGGTGGATAATTGTCATTTGTGAAACCCAGAACTTCAGAGAAATATTTTTTAAGTAATTCCATAGGAGAGATAAATGCTGATATTGGAAAATTCAGAAACCGTAAATTATTTCTTTTAAGTTGATTTTCCAATGATTCCATTTTCCTAGCAGAAACATTTTTCTCTTTAATCAAAGCTGTTATGACCTCTTTAGAGGAGGTCAGCTCTTTCTCAATTTTTTCTAGATCATTCTTTTGACCGTCAACTTTAGTGGACAATTGCAAGAAATTGTTTTTAAGTTCAACTGTCTCTCCTTGAAGAGAGTCTGAAATTTTCTTTAAGGACGAGTTCACCCCCTGTATCGCCTCCCAAAGAGTGTCCAGTGTGACTGTCATGGGTCTTACCGGGACGCAAATACCTCCGGAGATGCTTTCTTGGATCTGGACAGGCGACGAAGTCACCCTCGAGCCCCCAGCAGATGTTCTTCCAAAAGAAAGTTCAGTGAAGGAGCCCCCTCCGCTCGCGTGGCTGACTGAACCCAGATCGGGCGTCCCCACGTGTGCGCTAACCACAGCACTGCTTCCGGGTTGCGGCGGGGTCAGGCCCTGTGAGGGAGAACTAAGAGTAACTCCCTCAATGCTGCTGTTCGCAGATAGAGGTGCGATTATCCCTGAAGTAGCCTCTAGATTCTCCATTGCCCGGATTCCATAAACCTCCAAGGTAGGTTGGCGTACGATGGGGTTCCCAACCGGGCCCGAGGGAGCTGGGGCACCGATTTTCCCCTTTCTCTTTCCCATTTCCTGGGAACGCGTCGAACAGCCAAAAACCTAATTTGGGGTGCAGGAGCTCTCTGGGCTTGCGACCGCTCTCTATAACGCCATCTTGGATCTCTATCCTTTTTACCAATATGAATTGATTCTTTATGAGAAAGGTTAAAAAAATCACATAAAGCATGATGTCAACATGAATTAAGGATAAGAAGTTTGAAATGTCCTCTCATACTTCAGTCCTCTCACACAGCCTCATTTCAGTATTCTCAGAAAATTGTTTTTCTATAGGAACATAAAAATTTGCATACTAGGTCAGATCGAAGGTTCACTTAGCCCAGTATCCTGTTTCTAACAGTGGTCAAACCAGGTCATGAGTACCTGGCAGAAACTCAAAGAGCAGCAATGTTCTATACTACCCACACCAGGGATAAGTAGTGGCTTTTTTTTATTTCTCCAAACTGAAGAGCCCTAACCTCTTAACATTTTCCTCATATGAGAGGTGCTTCATCTATACCCTTTCCAGACTTTTGCTGTGCCTTAACTACCCTCCTTCATGCAGATTTAAGAAAGTCTATTTTTCAGTCAATGGTATGAAGAAGATGCTAGAAGGCAGGCTGAGAAAGTCATATAGGGCCCCTTTTACTAAGTTGTGGCAAAAGGGGGCCGGCGCTGACATTGGCATGTGTTTTACATGCACACCAAGGCTCCCTTTTTACTGCAGCTGGTAAAAGGGAAGTCTCGCCTTCCTGCAGGAAATGGCCATGCAGCAAGTAAAGCACTTGCTGCACGGCCATTTCGGAGGGAGCCCTTACCGCCACCCATTGAGGTGGATGAAGGTGAGCTGGTTGATGTAGTTTATCTAGATTTTCAGAAAGCTTTTGATAAAGTCCTTCATGACAGACTCCTGAGAAAATAAGAGTCATGGGATAGGAGGCAAGGTTCTGGTGTGGATTAGGTATTGGTTATTGGACAGAAAACTGAGGGTAAGATTTAATGGTCATTTATCGCATTGGAGGAGGGTGAACAGTAGAGTACCACAGGGATCTGTCCTGGGACCAGTGCTAGTTAACATATTTATAAATGGTATGGAAATCAGAATGATGAGTGACGTGATCAAATTTACAGATGATACAAAACTATTTGAGGTTGTTAAAACACATGCAGACTCAGAAATACTGGAGGAAGACCTTAGGAAATTGGAAGACTGGACATCTAAATGGCAGATGAAATTTAATGTGGACAAATGCAAGGTGATGCATATTGGAAAGAATAATCTGAATCATAGTTACCCAATGCTAGGGTGCACCTTAGGGGGGGGGGGTCAGCACTCAAGAAAAAGATACAGGTGTCATTGTAGATAATCTTCTGCTCAGTGTGCGGTGGCGGCCAAAAAAGCAAACAGGATGCTAGGAATTATTAGGAAAGGGATGGTGGATAAGACTGAAAATAAGTACATAAGTAATGCCACACTGGGAAAAGACCAAGGGTTCATCGAGCCCAGCATCCTGTCCACGACAGCGGCCAATCCAGGCCAAGGGCACCTGGCAAGCTTCCCAAATGTACAAACATTCTATACATTCTATAATGCTTTTGTATCGCTCCATGGTGCGACCACACCTTGAGTATTGCGTCCAGTTCTAGTCGCTGTATCTCAAAAAAGATGGATAGTGAAATTAGAAAAGGTTAAAAGAAGAGTGACCAAAATGATAAAGGGGATGGAACTCCTTTCGTATGAGGAAAGGCTAAAAAGGTTAGGGCTCTTCAGCTTGGAATAGAGAAGGATGAGGGGAGATATGATTTAGGTCTACAAATTCCTGAGTGGTGTAGAACGAATAGAAGTAAATCGATTGTTTACTCATTTCATAAGTACAAAGATTAGGGGGACACTCGAGGAAGTTACATGGAAATAGTTTTAAAACAAATGGGAGGAAACATTTTTTCTAGATATACTGAAGAACCACATGACCCACTCCTATGGCTGAAACAAAAGAACAGAAAACCTGAAATGGAATTAATCAATATTTGGACCACCGTTCAGACCAATGGTCCACCTGGCCCAGTATCCTGCTTTCCAAACAGTGGCCATGTCAGATGACAAGTACCTGGCAGAAACCCAAATTGTGGCAACACTCCATACTACAAATCCCAGGGCAACTAGTTGCTTCCTATGTCTGTCTCAATGGCAGACTATGGACTTTTCCTCCAGGAATTTGTCCAAACCTTTTTTAAACCCAGATACACTAACTGCTGTTACCACATTCTCTGGTAGAGTTCCAGAACTTAATAGTATGAGATTATTTGAACACATAATGCCTGCACTTGTTTATTTACATTTTGCTTTCGAATGAGTACAGGGTGCAATATAAAATATTGTTTATCGTACTTAAGGTGAGAATTTAGCCTCTGATTGCTGGCAGTTTTCATGCCATGGGTTTGGAATGGGCAGGTTATAGGCGTTTCAAAAAACTCACATGTACTATTAAGGAATACACCCGATCTGCGCCTAACAGGCGTAGGTATTTAGGCCTAGTTTAGGTGCCCTAAATGGGTATGCATAAATTTTAATCACAAGAATGGCACATGAGCATAGTCTATAAACTACTCTTAACTTTAGGTGTAGTTTATGTAATTACGCTAACTGTGTGGTTTTTCAGTGCCGATTTTTTTGACCATTTCCTAACGTATTTTAGTAAAAAAAAGTCCCACAGGTAAGACAATCACAAATGATAGTTACACAACTTTAAGTTCCATATTAAGAACTATTTATAGGTGCCAAGAACACTTTTGGATCTTATTCTAGAAAGGAAAGTAGGCACCTACTTTTCTTCATAGAATATTAGTATAACAGTAAAATATACACCAATATTTTAGGTGCAACCACTAATACCAATCGTTGAGCTGGTGTAAATGCTCACAACTAGGTTGCTATAGAATGCACATTAATTTTAGTATTCTATAATTTATGCATATAATTGTGCACCCTGCCCAAACTCCATCCATGTGAATGTGCCATTGATGATTGATGTCTATTTACAGAAGAGCTCTTAGATGTAAAGGAGTGAATTGAATATATGGTGCCAAAAAGTAGGCGCCAAAAAGGCAGTATTCTGTAGGCCACGCTTAAAGTTAGGCGCGGTTTATAAAATAGCACTTATGCCCGAGAATTGCACCTAACTTTAGGAATGGCTATTTGCACCAACTGAAACATAGTGCAAATGTATGTGCCTAAATTGGACGCGTATCCCCTGTATTGTAAAACAACACACGTATATGCTAGCAATGCCCCTGTTCCACCCCCATTCCACTCATGACCCTCCCATTGCTACAACCCTTTTTTTTAACTCATGCATAAAAATTAGGTACTAAGGGCCCCTTTTACTAAGTGGTGGTAAGTCCAATGATGGCTTACCATTTGCTAAACAGGAAGTACCGCCGGGCTACTGCAGCAGCCCGACGGTACTTCCCACCCCTAGCGCACTGTCATACCCAGCACTACAGTGGCGTAAAGTGCCTGTGTTTAGGCACTACTGGCTGCCCTCCTTCTCCCTGCACCGCTGTCCTGATCCCTGCCCTGCACCGCTGTCCTTCAATTTTCCGGGTCGCCGGCAGTGTCAGTGAGGTAAACACATTGCCTTTGAAGGCCCAGAAGCTTTCCCTCTGCTACAATTTCCTGTCTTGCACAGGTGGGACTCTGCAACAGAGGGAGAGCTTCCGGGGCTGCAGAAGGCAGTGTGCTTACCTAGCTGCCGGCGGCCTGGAAAATTGAAGAAGGCAGCCGTACAGGGAGCCAGAACAGGCAATGTTAAAAAGCTGAAGCCAATTAGGTAAGTCTACTTTTCCCTCTCCTCCACACAGCTGACAGTCATCCCTGTTCACATAAAACAAATCAAACAAACCTATGAGCCGCTCTATCCACGTTGTTGTTCTTTATTGTTGGTAACATTTTTATTTGATCTCGCTCATTTTTTCAAAAATGCTGACTTTGCAGCATACGGACGTACACAGTGGAAGTATTGAATAATTAATTCTAAATTGTAAATCATTGTGTCATTTGGAGGGACTAGTTTTAGAGACTCTCTGTATTCTTGCAGAGATGTTTTCACCTAGTAAAGGGTCACCAAAACAGATATCATGTTATGAGAATCAGTGCTTAAAAATGAGACTTACTATCTATAACTACAATCTAAAAAAATACAAAACATTAATTAGGTTGAGACCTGGGAGCATTTAACATCTTTTTGTTCCTGTGCCTACATCAAAAGAAAAAGATGGCATATGGAAATTTGCTCCCTTTTGTTTTGTGGAATGCAATGGTTATTATAAAAATGCACTTGCCTTTTTTATTACTGCTATTTCACAGGGAGGTATTGAATAATGAGATAGGAGCTTCCTTCATGCAGAAGTTCTGTCCAGAGGTAGTCTAAATGTGCCAACATTGTCCAGTTCAGCACACTGTTAGCCACCAAGTTCACACAAAGTTAATTATGTTGAGTGGAAAATAAATCTGTTGGCTCAGGCTGCCTGCTATGTGAATATTCTATTATTATTGCTACCAAGTATTACATATTAAAGGCATTTACTTTAAAACTTTGTTTTAATTCATTTATCCAGTCCTTACAGGCACATGGTTTTGCTTTTCAAACCCAAAGGTGAGTCCCAAGGATGGTTGAACAATTTGTTTATTCTGAATTAATTAATAGGACTATGTCAGGTTTTGGAAATGCACATTTCTGATGTTTTCCATTTTAGTTGATTTCTTGAGGTTTCTAGTTCAGTTCATTTGCCTTCATATTGATCTCTGGTCCCTTGTGATATATTTGTTGTGTCATGTGTTTTTCATGTATGACCACAGTGTGGTATTCTGCATAGAGTTCTTGTTTGTTGTTTTCACTAGGTAGTGTATAGGTGTTTTAGCGCCCAGTGTAATATTTACACTGATGCCTTTTCGCACATGAGGTTGTAGCTCTTCGTGTCCTGGCAGTTAGTGCTATTATGGTATGGTAATGTTCTGATTATGTCTTTGCACAGGTTGGTGTATACTGTTAAAGATGTCTTAACAAGGTGTGGTTTGGATGTTAAACGTGCAGGGGACAGTGCTTTGATGGTGTAGTAATGTCTCAGGAATAAGGAATGGTGTGCAAACTAAAGTTCAGGAAATGAAGCCTTGTGTTATCTGTGAATGCAATCTAGACTATTTCTTTTTTAGGTTGTGGCAGGTGGAGGGAGAATATTGGGTTGTGTTCAGCACCCCCAATCATTTTGAAAAGTTGGCTCCTATTGTTTTGTTACATTTGTACCCTGTGCTTTCCCACTCATGGCAGGCTCAATGCAGCTTACATGGGGTAATGGAGGGTTAAGTGACTTGCCCAAGGTCACAAGGAGCTGCCTGTGCCGGGAATCAAACTCAGTTCCTCAGGACCAAAGTCCACCACCCTAACCACTAGGCCACTCCTCCACTCCTCCTATGCACAGCAAAGACACAAACACGCATCTGCTCTCTTTGGATTCTTGGGCTCCACTGGCAACTGTTACAATTCCCGTTGCCCAGCGGACAGGGCCTTGGCTGGGTCACCTGACCCTTCCAAGCCAATCAGGCACTGGCATATGGAATGTTAACTTTTCCCTGCTTCATGGAACCTTAGAAAAATCTCCATTTTTTAAAAAACATTTCCCCCATTGATTTCAATTGGGAAAACACAGGTTTTTTTTTAATAAAACACATTAAAAATTACACACAATTTCCATAAAAATATTCCAGACACCCAAGCTACTTCAAGTTCAATCCAAACCATATTTTAAAATTTAAAAATCATGCTGTATTGTCGCTTTACATATTTTTCTTACAAAATTAAACTCTAAATTCAACAAAACTTTCCCAAACTCACAGAAAGGGTAAAAATACTAGTACCTTCTGGACACCACTGATGGAATTCAAAAACTTGCAATTTTGGTGATGCTAGACCCTCTGGTCCTATACTACTTAAAATATTTCCGAGGCCTACCAGAGCTCCATTTCACACAAACGCGCATGCATGAACTACTGCACATGAGCAGAAGGTCTGGCAGGCCAGGCCTGAAGCCAGCCATTTTCCTACTAGCTCTCCTCCCACCAGCCTAATTCTCGGCGGTACTTTCACGCTCGGCTGCCACATTTCCACTGCCCCCAGCCCTGGACTCCCTCCGAAGCCCAAATCTGACTGCCGGCCACCAATACCACTTGAAATTGAGCCCAAATCAGCCCGAAGACGAATCAGACCAACTGCCCCCCCCCCCCCCCCCAGACAACATGGGCCCAATGGGGTACCAGCAATGGAGTTCCTGCCAGGATTCCCGGCCACAACAGGTGCTGCCCTTCCGGACCTGGTATGTCTTTTTTTTTTTATTATTTAACCCTTTAAAATAAATACATAGGGTGAGAAGCCCTGAAACACAGTACTTATATTTGTTCTTGATGATTATTAATCTGAACTTTCTTAAGTAGCTGATTTACATATTTTGCAATTTTATATTGCTCTTCTTCACTCAGAGCAATCAGTGTTGAACAGTTAGAAAGATACATAAATAATACTCAGATGTAGTTAAATGTGATCCTATGGCTCATAAGTTCCTTAGGGTTCCTTTTACAAAGCGGTTTTACTGATTAGTGGTGTGCCGAATGCAAAGAAGCCAATTCAATTCCCAAGATAATTGGTAGTGCTGCTTTGTAAAAGAAGCTGTTCAGAGTCATATACTTCTGAGAGGTCTATAAAATACTGCGTGGAGTGGAACAGGTAGATGTGAATTGCTTGTTTTACGCTTTCCAAAAATACTAGGACTAGGGAGCACACAATGAAGCTACTAAGTAGTAAATCTAAAACAAACCAAAGAAAATATTTCTTCACTCAACATGTAATTAAACTCTGGAATTCATTGCCAGAGAATGTGGTAAAAGCAGTTAGTTTACCAGGGTTTTAAAAACTTTGGATAATTTCCTAAAAGAAAAGTCCATAAATCCACTGCTTATTTCTAGGATAAGCAGCATAATATCTTTTTTACTATTTTGGGATCTTACCAGGTACTTGTGACCTGGATTGGCCACTACTGGAAACAGAATACTGGGCTTAATGGACCTTCGGTTTGTCCCAGTATGGCAATGCTAATAATGTTCTCATGTTTGGATAGGAGCTCAAATTTTTATAAGTAGTCATTTGTTAATTAACATCATGGTGTGATGATCATGTGGTGTCACCAGATGGCACCAAGGCATTTTTTTTTCTCAATAAAGGAAAATCAGCAAATGGATGAAGCAACACGTAATGAAATTTCTCAGAGAGCCTCATTGTTATTACATTTCAACTGTATAATAATTATATTTCTCAATAAAAATCAAATCAAATTTCATACCAATGATGGAAACTTATAAAAGCAGAAACCTATTGAGCCATATTTATTTCTGACTGATAGAGACATTGGTTGATATATGAATACTAATGCCAAATGTTATTTCAAAGCACAATCATTGGGGAAGCTGCCAAATGAGCTTAGGTACAGCTCAAACAACAGAAAAGTTAATAACTAAAAGCTCTTCAGGGATACAGTCTATAAATATAATCACATTTTATGCTTTTAAAAAACACACGTCTGAGGAAACAAAAAAAAGATAAGCTCAGAATGTTGAGGTTTTCATACCAGGCCCTGGGTGGACACTTGATTCTTTTGTTCCCCTCCTGGGTCATCACTAGTCTCCTGTGATGGACTCGTTCTTTTTATTTTCTTTCTACAGAAGAAGCACACCAGCCACGCTGCTTCCATGACATCATTTCAAACTAAGGGCAAGAAAATAAATATCCATGTCTACACTTTACCCATCTTACTGTACCATCTTCATATGCTTTCTACCACTCCTATGTTCCAAACTGTAAGAAGAAAAAACATAGGTAAGAGAAAAATAGAAACCTTTGAAACTAGTCATTATTGGTTCAATAAAAAGAAAGGTTTCGTACTTTGCAAAGTGCATTTCCAAACTCTATCTCATTTTATAATTGCAACCAAGTGAAAAAATTGAAGAGGAGACAGTAGAGACCTGCCCAATCCAAGTGGGGGAAGGTAAATCAGCATCCTGCTGATACAGGCAGAGTACAGGTAGGATAGTCTACAGCTACACCTAAAACTGGCCAGAATGTAGTCCTTTGGAAAGATAATTGGGTAAGACATAAACCCTTTCACCTAAAGAGTTGGCCACCGTGTTTGTGTGATACTAATACTCATAGTAGGACAGGAACTATAGAACTAAGAGTATAATACTCATAGATATTCACTTCACTGCATAACCTCACAGAAAGACCTGCACATACTGCCTTATATATTCTGCACATGTCTTTCTGGAACATCAAAATGCGTAGCTATGAAAAACAATACCACTTCAGGACCACTTAGATGACATGATAATAAGGGTATCCCACCTACCCTTGAGATCTCCCCCTCTGCCTTTATACCTGTGAAGGATATCAACTGCTATGACAGCCTTGGGTAAAGGCCAATGGGATCTCATGCTTGTAAAAAAAAAAAAAACACATGACAGTAGCCTTAAACCAAATATATTGTATTACTATAAAATGGGGGGTGTAGGTAAGTAAGTTATCAGAAGTTAAAAAGGAGAGAACAGAAATGACTCAAAGGAGATGAGGAGAGATCCTGTCAGCTGGCTTTGCCATTAAGGGGATGTGTGCACAGATCTTATGAGGATTTGCTGGCTAATCATTTCATAAGTTAAGCCACTATCCAGCTTATAATCGAAAGTGCTCGCTGGCTATCTTCCAACACAAATCGGGAGATGGCCGGCGATTTCTTAAAAGCGGTGAAATCGGTATAATCGAAAGCGCCATTTTAGACAGCATGGCCGCTTTCCCGTCGCTTCACCGGTGAAAGTTCAAGGGGGCATGTCGGTAGATTAGCGAAGGCGGGGCATGGGTGGGCATGGGCGTGGCTACCAGATGGCCGGCTTTCGCCGATAATGAAAAAAAAAAAAAGCGGCGTTAAGCAGTATTTCGCCGGGTTTACTTGGTCTTTTTATTTTCACGACCAAGCCTCAAAAAGGTGCCCCAACTGACCAGATGACCACTGGAGGGAATGGGGGATGACCTCCCCATACTCCCCCAGTGGTCACCAACCCCCTTCCATACTAAAAAAATAAAACTAAAAACCTTTTTTGCCAGCCTCAAATGCCATACCCACCTCCATGACAGCAGAATGTGTTGTATCCTCTGACAGCCTTTCCCTGGTTGCGATGTGGCTCTCGGGTGAGTGTGACACCTTTTCTGTTAGGTGCCCTGCAGAGTCACATTAGCAATGCATTGTGGTGGGTGTAGGGTACTGGGCTCTACTCCCATGGTGCTTTCCCCCCCTGCTAACTGGGTCAGAGTGTGCCCTGTTTTGTTTCCTGTTGTAGTCCATGCGGTAGTGGCCATTTTTGTAAGTCAGTTTTAGTTCCCTTTCCTGTGTTACCCACGTTAGAGAACGTAGTTCTTACCTTGAATGGTGCTGTAAGAGGGCATTGTACACCATTGTGCCAGCTCTGACCTACTGCTAATCTTAGTACCAGGGGACTCTGATCTGCAGTTAACTGTGAGTAAACGTGCTTATTTCAAGAAAGGACTTTTTCAGAGAGATTAGTCTTCAGGTGTGAACTGGTGTGCCAAAGTTATACAGCAGCAATAAGTCCTAGAGGCTGTATGCAGGTCCCTGGAGCAATTTTAGTGGGTGCAGTACATTTGTGGGTAGTGGGTTTGGGGGGGGGGGGGTTGGGGGGCTCAGCTCCCAAAGTAAGGGAGCTATGCATGTGGGAGCTTTTCTGAAGTCCACCGCAGTGACCCCTAGGGTGGCTGGTTGGTGTCCTGCATGTCAGGGGGGCCAGTGCACTAAAAATGCTGGCTCCTCCCATGGCCAAATGCCTTGAATTTGGCCGGGGTTTGAGATGGCCGACATAACTTTCCATTATCGCTGAAAAACAAACCCGGCCATCTCAAACCCGGCGAACTCCAAGGCATTTGGCCGGGCTAAACCGTATTATCGGAAAAAAAAGATGGCCGGCCATCTTTTTCGATAATACGGTCCCAGCCAGCTGTAGCGCCGCCGCCAACATAGATCGCCGGCGATCTATTTGGCTGGCGACGTTCGATTATGCCCCTCCACACCATCAGAGCTACAGCCAGGACATGAAGACACAGCTCTTTCCTGAGCCTCACAAGACAATGCAGTGGCTGGTTCTAGGGCTGGCATGGCCTGCTGCCTGGCAGAAGGAAGGAAGATTTCAAAATAGAGGACTGCCATAAAGACTTCCACCCTTGTTTCCTTGGAACAAAAGACGGGGTGGCCTTACACGGAGAGGACTAAGGCAGAGAAACAAAAAAGGAGAAGGGGTACAACTAGCTTGGGTTATCTGCCTCAGCTGTCATTGCTGCCAGTCATGGTACTCTCTCATTTGCTTCTAGTATGGGAATAAAGGTGGTGGTTCTGCCTCAGCTGCTTCTGATGGGGATGGTAGAGATGGTGGTGACTCCTCTGTTGTCATGCCTCAGGGTGGTGGCTCTAAGCCCCAGCCTGCAGCAGCAGCATCAACAGAATTAAAACTCTATGTCTAATCTTCAAGGCCCTGAAAGGAAATGGCCCCGAGTATCTGAAGAATAGGATGATCCTCCACACACCGCCAAGGACACTAAGGTCCTCCCAAGGACTTTCACTAACTACACCCTCTCCAAAAGACATTACACGGTGTGATACCCACAAGCGAGCCTTCTCCAGAGTAACCCCATACTCTGGAATACATTGCCTGAAAGGCTCCGCTTAACACAAGACTACCTCTACTTCAGGAAGCAGGTGAAAGCTTAGCTTTTCAACCAAGCCTTTAATGGAAGAAGTAACTAACTTGTTAGTCTCACTCACATACACAAGGATTGACTCAGGCTGCACATACTGCAGCGGGACATGCTTATCCACTCCTACCCTAGCTGAAATAATATTTAACCATCTCTCTGACCTCACGTGCAACTTTCTTCAAATCAATCACCTTACTTTCTAATTCTTCCTACTTTCTTACTCATCTATATGTTAGAACTTTGCCTTACCCCTCATTACCAATTATAATGTTCTAGTACACGTGTGTGTTGTCATTGCAAGCAGTATACCATGCCATACTTTGTACTGTTGTTCGAATATTTTTACTGCTCTAATTGCCTACTGCTCATGTTTGATCTATTCTTACTGTACACCGCCTTGAGTGAATTTCTTCAAAAAGGCGGTAAATAAATCCTAATAAATAAATAAATATTTATTTATTTATTTTATTTTATTGCATTTGTATCCCAAATGGAACAAGTGCTAGAGGAGTCTATAGGTCACCTGGGGCAACATAAAGATGTGGCATTTAAGACAGGAACATGTTTAGTAGGAGGAGAGGCTTCTGCGGCCAAAGTGTGGGGCTGTCCTTATGCACCCTCTGAAATCTATAATTCTTTGCAACCCAATAAGCAAATATGAAAGGGTCTGATTCTATACTGTTGAGTCTGTAGCCTTTGCCCTCTCAATTTTCTTTTGTAAATTAGGCTATCAGCAAGCTGCACAACTCAACTGTATGTAAAAATATTCAATCTTAACTAAAACTGGCAGCTGCAACAATTTGTTCACAGTAATACATAAGACAAAGGTTCCACAAGTATACAACTGACTTTACTTGCATCCTACAAGATGTACTGGGGCACAGCTATTAATATACTCTAACAAGTCTTTGCACTAAACAGTGTTCCAATTTGCTTTCCCTAGGTTTCTACTACTACTACTACTACTACTTATCATTTCTATAGCTCTACCGGATGTACGCAGCGCTTCACACTTGAACATGGAGACAGTCCCTGCTCGATAGAGCTTACAATCTAATTATGACAGACAGACAGGACAAGTAAGAGATAAGGGTTAGGACAGACAGGACATATCAGGGATAGGGGACAGTTGAAGGGTTAGGTTTAGGAGTTAAAAGCAGGTTTCAAGGTTTATTTGGGATTTACTATCCTGGTCACCATAAAAATCTTTGAGTGGCTTACAGTCTAAAATACAGGGAGGGAAGAACTACAATTCAAAATAGGAAAGAGAAAACCAAAAACGGGAAGGAGGGGTTTGCTTGAACTATCTAGTCGAACAGGCCTATCTACTGAGCAGATGGGCATATCGAAAACCTAAGAATATGTATCTAAAAATAGGAAAGTTTTAAGTTCAGATTTAAACATTTGTAAAGTCATTTGGGAGCAGAGTGATTGTGGTAATTTGTTGTAATGTTCTGGGCCTTGGACAGAGAAAATCATCTCCCTGGTGTGCTGAGGGATAATTTCCCTACTGTGCTGCTAGTAAGCATGAAGTGATTGGTACAGGCTGTGCCTGCAGATCACATGAATTCCAGTTCCAGTAGCTCACTGCAGAAAGTCTTTCCAACTTCTTTGGCACCAGGCTATCCTGAAGTCCTCACCATGTATTCATTACCCCTTAATTACAAACAGATAATAACTTCAAGTATTGCACTGAGCAGAGAAAATAAACTTCTACCTGACTTCTCTAGCATAAGAAATGGAACATCCAGGTCGTGATGTTCACAACTGCTCCAATATTTTACAAACGGATCACTCGGGATACATATAAGGACCCTGACAAATACACATTTTACAATCCTATTAGTAAAAAAAAAAAAAAAAAAAAAGAGCAGCATCACTTGGGGGCTTTGCATATGTTCTATATATGCGAGAAACGACACGTGTAGCTGGTGATTTTGAAAATTTACAGGTATATTTCCCAGTACTTACAGATGTAAAGCCTTAGCATAGGCATTCACATGCCTCACATACATACATATCCTATATAATAAAACTCACCCTCAATGTTCTGAAGACACTGACGTCAGTGAAGCCAAGCCACTGATGTCACTTCCTTCAAGACGGGTTTGAAGGGTTCGTGGTGGTGAAGCCACCGAAAACGCCAAGTCTCGAGGCCCCGCCCTCGCGTCAAACATGATGACGTCGAGGGCGGAGCAATGGCCTCACACACCGAGGGCGGAGCAATGGCATACAGTCCGGTCCGTTCAGGAGGTGCGGAGCAATGGCGTCAGAATGACGAAGGGGTCAGCAGGTAGGTAGGGAGGGAGGGAGGGAGAAGGGGGGGTGTTGGGGAGGAAAACCTTGCTAGCGCCCATTTCATTTGCTCCAGAAACGGGCCTCTTTTATTAGTATACCAATAAAATACCAAAACACTCAGGCATGTGGCAAAACTTAGGCCACAGTTTTATTAATCCGTTAAATGTCATACACTTGACAAAGCCATCCTCCTCCTCTCCCCATAAAGCCACACATAATCAATTTCCTCCCAGGTTAGTCGGTCAAGACTTAACCATGTAAAATATCTTTCTTTATGTTGTTCAAGAATGGCTTGTGGTATCACCAAATCATGAAATTCCCAACCCTTCCCAAGGCCCAAGGTGGTGTCACACTTAGACCTCCCTCTGCTGAATAATTCACACTATCCAGACACTCAAATCCCTACACCCTTCCCACTGCTGGTCTAAAAAGCAAAGAGGCAGGGAGGGCCACAAAGACTTCACTCTACAGAACTCTAGTGCCCAAATGCACAGACTTTAAGATCACAGAGACACCCAATAACACATCAGTAATACTCCTCTCTCCACCCAAAATGCAACCAGAAACACAGATGCACTTCTTACCACAAAATGTTTCCAAGCCCCTGCGTACTTTCGTAGTTCTGTACAACTCCTTCACAGAAGAATTCCCCCCTCTGCCAGACTAAACTGACCACAGATGCTCCAAAGAAGGAAAAATAACTTGCATGGAACTCAAAGCCAGTGGACTAGGTACTATCTCCAACCCAAAAATAAAATAAAACAAGAATGAATAAAATTTGTCTCACAACAAACTTTTGACGCCCCACCACTCCTTAAGTTTCACCAGCTAAAGTCTTCAGCCCATCAAATTCCACATTCTAAACCTCTTTTCCTCTCTGTTTGGTGCAATCCCCTGCCAACAGCAACAATCAAATTGTCTTTTATTTTCCCCTCAGCAGTAAACCAACTCAGCAGTTCTATTCTAAAATCCTTTAACTTATCCCTGCCGTCTCCCTCTTATCTTCCCCATCACCTTCTCAAACCCTCATCCTCTTAAATAATCCCAATGTATGCTGCAAGTGGCTCAGCCATGTTAAGCCACCCTAATTTAATCCATTGGCATGTTCTCAGTATCTTTGAAATCTAGATATACAATAGAAGTAAGATAATGAGTCCAGTGCAACCCCCCCCCCCCCCCCCCCCCCCCAATATTCAAAAGCATTTAACCAGCCAGAATCAGTACCTGACTGGTTAAATGCCCCATAACCGGCTATCTGCAAATTTTCAGCAGGACATGGCTGGCCAGGACCTGCTTAGAATTCGTAGTTAGTGGATCACACGATATTACTGGCTGTCCACCGATTTTTAGTGTAAGTTTGGCAGCCATATTTGGCCACATGAATACCAGGCATATCTTTGGCTGGCACTGAATATCAGCTTAGCCAGTTAAGTTTGAACCAGCCAAAAATAAACCAGATATTCAATGCCGGTCACCGGTGCCAGACAGGGTATTCAAAGCTGACGAATCAGTGAAACTGAATGAAATCTCTATAAACCTGGAGGACGTAATGGTGCAATTTGACAAATTGACGAGTAGCAAATCTGGACCAGATGATATTTATCCCAGAGTACTGATAGAATTGAAAAATGAAATTGCGGAACTATTGTTAGTAATATGTAATTAATCTTTAAAATCAAGTATGATACCAGAAGATTGGAGGGTGACCAATGTAAAGCCAATTTTTAAAAAAGGTTCCAGAGATCATACGGGAAATTATAGACCAGTGAGCCTGATGTGGGTGTGGGCAAAATGGTAGAGACTATTATAAAGAACAAAATTACAGAGCATATTCAAAAGCATGAATTAATGAGACAAAGCCAACATGGATTTAGTAAAGGGAAATCATGCCTCACCAATCTATTACATTTCTTTGAAGGAATGAACAAACATCCCCCTCCCCCACTGCTAACTCCCGGCTCTGTTCCTTCTATCTCGCTGCTCCCTATGCCTGGAATAGACTCCCTGAGCCAGTACGTCAGGCTCAGTCTCTGGCTGTCTTCAAGTCTAGGCTTAAAGCCCACCTCTTTGCTACTGCTTTCGACTCCTAACCATGACTCTCTTACTCAACACCCTCACTTATCACCCCTACCACTCCAGTTTCCCCACCCCTAGCTGTCTGTTCGTCTGTCCAATTTAGATTGTAAGCTCTGTTGAGCAGGGACTGTCTTTTCATGTTAATTTGTACAGCGCTGCATAAGTCTAGTAGCACTATAGAAATGTTTAATAGTAGTAGTAGTAGATAAAGGTCAGCCGGTTGACATTAGTGGTGTAGAACAGGTAAACGTAAATCGATTTTTTACAAAAAGTAGAAAGGCAAAGGGACACTCAAGAAAGTTATATAGTACTACTTTTATGTTTGACTATCTTTATTATTATCATCCAAAACCACAATTACTCAAAATAAATGATACAGTATATAAACTGTGCAGCAAAAGCAGACAATGACAAGATCCCAACTACATGGTACAACTTTTAAAATGAACTGAAGGACTTTTTTCACTCAACAATTAGTTAAGCTCTGGAATTTGTTGCAGAGGATGTGGCAGTGATTAGTGTATCTGGGTTTTAAAAAAGTTTGGCCAGATTCCTGGAAGAAAAGTTCGAAGTCTGCTACTGAGATAGACAGGGGGAAAGTCACGGCTTGACCTGGGATCTCTAGCATGAATCTTGCTACTATTTGGGACATCAGGTACTTGTGACCTGAATTGGCCACTGTTGGAAGCAGAATACTGCACTAGATGGACCATTGGTCTGACCCAGTATGGCTATTTCAGTTCAAATATGTCTATGAGACCTCCTGGAACATAGCTATACCTCATGTACCTAAATATATAAGTGACCTGCAATCCTGAGGGCTACTGTAGTGGTGGACCTTTAGGTAAAGTAGGATTTCTCTGTTCCTGGAGGGTTAGGGGGATTTATACTTGTGTCCCTTTAAGTGAAGTCCACTGAACTAAACACTAGGCTGCCCCTCTGCACTGCTGGGATATCGGTATGGAATGCTACCAGATAGACATCCCTATGGCTTGTTGTTCTACGTTTTTCTCTGGGACCTTTTTTTATGGGTGTGTTAAGCATGAAAATGTCTAGCTCAAAGCCATAATCGAAATAAAAATTTAGATGTTTTTCTGGTTCGATTATAGCCATGAGCTAGACTTTGTTTGAGATGTTTTCAGCAAAACATTTCAATTCGAACTTAGATGTCATATTGACAATGCTCCTCCAAGTTACTATGCTACTATGAGAAATGCATGAATAACATAGAATGTCTTAATGCTAGTCTTAAACCTGGTGAAAGAAGATTTGGTCCTTAGGTAGTGCGGAAGGGAGTTCCAAAGCGAAGCAGTCAGATAAACAAAGATGATGCACAATGCAGTTTCTAGGCAAATAACTTCAAGGGACAGTCTAGTAGACCTTGATTAGACCAGCTCAGATATCATTGCAGTTGGAACTGCCTTGCCGCTCTAGCAAGCAGCACCCCACCCCACCCAGAAATGCCCTTTAAGATCTTATGCAACAGAATAAGTACCTTAAAATGAGTTTGGTAACTTATTAGCAGTCAATGCATGGACACTAAACTGAGGGTAATATGTTCATAAGATAGCGAACCTATAATCAGCTGAGCAGCTGTATTCTAAATCAGATGTAAATGCATGTTTAAACCCCACAAATGTGTGAACACTACATTTCACACTTTATTTGATATCCTGCAAATAAAATTATATCTTGCTACTTGGCAGCAGGGCAAGTAGACCAAACAGGAGCAGCAGAGGAGTGGAAGGTCACTGTTATCTGTTTTATAAAGGTGTTTATATCCCAGTATGAACAATTTGTAGCCCAATATATTCCCTCAGAATGTTCAAAGGAATGGAAGGGAGGAAATTCTCCCTCTGAGCTTCATAAGTGTAAGCCCTGGATGGGTTAAACCCTTCACTCCCTTTTTAGTAGAACCATTTTATACAAATGATCTAGGTCTCTGGGATTAGAGTCGATGAATTTTCAAAACCTCACTCAACACTCTCATTTTGTGGCATATGATCTGAAACATCCACCTCACATTTTATTACAATACCAGGTAGACGACTGTAGCCATGCTCAGCTGCAGAATTACTCTATCAATCTTGTTAGTCGCCTGTCTCTCAAGCCTTCATTGCAGATGCTCTAGCCCTGTTGCCAAGGCCACAGTTAGGTCAGTCATTGGATCCCAGGCAAGGGTTACGATAGTAACATAGTAGATCACAGCAGATAAAGACATAAGTACATAAGTAGTGCCATACTGGGAAAGACCAAAGGTCCATCTAGCCCAGCATCCTGTCACCGACAGTGGCCAATCCAGGTCAAGGGCACCTGGCACGCTCCCCAAACGTAAAAACATTCCAGACAAGTTATACCTAAAAATGCGGAATTTTTCCAAGTCCATTTAATAGCGGTCTATGGACTTGTCCTTTAGGAATCTATCTAACCCCTTTTTAAACTCCGTCAAGCTAACCGCCCGTACCACGTTCTCCGGCAACGAATTCCAGAGTCTAATTACACGTTGGGTGAAGAAAAATTTTCTCCGATTCGTTTTAAATTTACCACACTGTAGCTTCAACTCATGCCCTCTAGTCCTAGTATTTTTGGATAGCGTGAACAGTCGCTTCACATCCACCCGATCCATTCCACTCATTATTTTATACACTTCTATCATATCTCCCCTCAGCCGTCTCTTCTCCAAGCTGAAAAGCCCTAGCCTTCTCAGCCTCTCTTCATAGGAAAGTTGTCCCATCCCCACTATCATTTTCGTCGCCCTTCGCTGTACCTTTTCCAATTCTACTATATCTTTTTTGAGATACGGAGACCAGTACTGAACACAATACTCCAGGTGCGGTCGCACCATGGAGCGATACAACGGCATTATAACATTCACACACCTGGACTCCATACCCTTCCTAATAACACCCAACATTCTATTCGCTTTCCTAGCCGCAGCAGCACACTGAGCAGAAGGTTTCAGCGTATCATCGACGACGACACCCAGATCCCTTTCTTGATCCGTAACTCCTAACGCGGAACCTTGCAAGACGTAGCTATAATTCGGGTTCCTCTTACCCACATGCATCACTTTGCACTTGTCAACATTGAACTTCATCTGCCACTTGCACGCCCATTCTCCCAGTCTCGCAAGGTCCTCCTGTAATTGTTCACATTCCTCCTGCGACTTGACGACCCTGAATAATTTTGTGTCATCGGCGAATTTATTTACCTCACTAGTTATTCCCATCTCTAGGTCATTTATAAATACATTAAAAAGCAACGGACCCAGCACAGACCCCTGCGGGACCCCACTAACTACCCTCCTCCACTGAGAATACTGGCCACGCAATCCTACTCTCTGCTTCCTATCTTTCAACCAGTTCTTAATCCATAATAATACCCTACCTCCGATTCCATGACTCTGCAATTTCTTCAGGAGTCTTTCGTGCGGCACTTTGTCAAACGCCTTCTGAAAATCCAGATATACAATATCAACCGGCTCCCCATTGTCCACATGTTTGCTTACCCCCTCAAAAAAATGCATTAGATTGGTGAGGCAAGACTTCCCTTCACTAAATCCGTGCTGACTTTGTCTCATCAGTCCATGTTTTTGTATATGCTCTGCAATTTTATTCTTAATAATAGCCTCCACCATCTTGCCCGGCACCGACGTCAGACTCACCGGTCTATAATTTCCCGGATCTCCTCTGGAACCCTTCTTAAAAATCGGAGTAACATTGGCTACCCTCCAGTCTTCCGGTACTACACTCGATTTTAGGGACAGATTGCATATTTCTAACAGTAGCTCCGCAAGTTCATTTTTTAGTTCTATTAATACTCTGGGATGAATACCATCAGGTCCCGGTGATTTACTACTCTTCAGCTTGCTGAACTGACCCATTACATCCTCCAAGGTTACAGAGAATTTGTTTAGTTTCTCCGACTCCCCCGCTTCAAATATTCTTTCCGGCACCGGTGTCCCCCCCAAATCCTCCTCGGTGAAGACCGAAGCAAAGAATTCATTTAATTTCTCCGCTACGGCTTTGTCCTCCTTGATCGCCCCTTTAACACCATTTTCGTCCAGCGGCCCAACCGACTCTTTTGCCGGTTTCCTGCTTTTAATGTATCTAAAAAATTTTTACTATGTATTTTTGCTTCCAACGCTAATTTCTTCTCAAAGTCCTTTTTTGCCCTCCTTATCTCCGCTTTGCATTTGGCTTGGCATTCCTTATGATCTATCCTGTTACTTTCAGTTGGTTCTCTTCTCCACTTTCTGAAGGATTGTTTTTTGGCTCTAATGATTTCCTTTATCTTACTGTTTAGCCACGCCGGCTGACGTTTAGTCTTTTTTCCCTTTTTTCTAATACGTGGAATATATTTGTCCTGAACCTCCAGGATGGTGTTTTTAAACAGCATCCACGCCTGATGCAAGTTTTTTACTCTGCGAGCTGCTCCTTTCAGTCTTTTTTCACCATTTTTCTCATTTTGTCGTAATCACCTTTTCTATAGTTAAACGCTAGCGTACTTGATTTCCTAGTTTCACTTCCTTCAATGTCAATATCAAAACCGATCATATTATGATCACTGTTATCAAGCGGCCCTCGTATCGTTACCCCCTGCACTAGATCATGAGCACCACTAAGGACTAAGTCTAGTATTTTTCCTTCTCTTGTCGGCTCCTGAACTAGCTGTTCCATGAAGCTGTCCTTGATTTCATCAAGAAATCTTATGTCCCTTGCGTGTACAGATGTTACATTAACCCAGTCTATATGCGGGTAATTGAAATCCCCCATTATTATTGTGTTGCCTAGTTTGTTTGCGTCCCTGATTTCCTTTAACATTTCCGCATCCGTCTGTTCGTCCTGGCCAGGCGGACGGTAGTACACTCCTATCACTATCCTTTTCCCCTTTGCACATGGAATTTCAATCCACAGTGATTCCAAGGAGTGTTTTGTTTCCTGCAGAATTTTCAATCTATTTGATTCAAGGCTCTCGTTAATATACAATGCTACCCCTCCACCAATCCGATTCACCCTATCACTACGATATAATTTGTACCCCGGTATGACAGTGTCCCACTGGTTATCCTCCTTCCACCAGGTCTCAGAGATGCCTATTATATCTAATTTTTCATTTAGTGCAATATATTCCAACTCCCCCATCTTATTTCTTAGGCTCCTGGCATTCGCATATAGACATTTCAAACTATGTTTGTTGTTCCTAAGTACATCATGCTTAGTACTTGACAGTATTAATTGGCAATCTTTTGTCTGATTTTTATTGTTATTTAAAGATACCCGATCTACTACAATCTCTTTTGCAACCTCACTATCAGGATACTCTATCTTCCCTGTTATGGTGATATCTTTGAAAGATACCTTATCCCGAACCATGCTCTTTTGAGCGACTGTCGGCCTTCCCCCCATTTCTAGTTTAAAAGCTGCTCTATCTCCTTCTTAAACGCCGATGCCAGCAGCCCGGTCCCACTCTGGTTAAGATGGAGCCCATCCTTTCGGAATAGGCCCCCCCTTCCCCAGAATGTTGCCCAGTTCCTAACAAATCTAAAGCCCTCCTCCCTGCACCATCGTCTCATCCACGCATTGAGACTCTGGAGCTCTGCCTGTCTCTTGGGCCCTGCGCGTGGCACAGGTAGCATTTCAGAAAATGCTACCCTGGAGGATCTGGATTTCAGCTTTCTACCTAAGAGCCTAAATTTTGCTTCCAGAACCTCTCTCCCACATTTTCCTATGTCATTAGTACCCACATGTACCAAGACAGCCGTCTCCTCCCCAGCACTATATAAAATCCTATCTAGGTGACGCATGAGGTCCGCCACCTTCGCACCAGGCAGGCAAGTCACCAGGCGATCCTCACGTCCACCAGCCACCCAGCTATCTATATGCCTAATGATCGAATCACCAAGTACAACAGCTGTCCTAACCTTTCCCTCCCGGGCAACATTTGGAGATATATCCTCGGTGCGAAAGGATAATACATCCCCTGGTGGGCAGGTCCTGGCTACAGGAGTACTTCCTACTTCACCAGGGTGATGCTCTCCTTCTAGGAGACCTCCCTCCTCCAAGGTAGCACAGGGGCTACCTGACTGGAGGTGGGACTTCTCTACAACATCCCTGTAGGTCTCCTCTATGTACCTCTCTGTCTCCCTCAGCTCCATCAAGTCTGCTACTCTAGCCTCAAGAGAACGGACACGTTCTCTGAGAGCTAGGAGCTCTTTGCATCGGGCACACACATATGACACCTCACCAATTGGGAGATAATCATACATGTGACACTCAATGCAAAAGACCTGTACAGTCCATTCAGTCTGCCCAACAAGATAAACTCATATGTGCTACTTTATATATATATACCCGACCTTGATTTATCCTTGCCATTTTCGGGGCATAGACCGTAGAAGTCTGCCCAGTACTTGTCCTGCCTCCCAACCACTGGTGCTGCCACCCAATCTCCGCTAAGCTTCTGAGGATTCATTCATCCCACGCATTTTTGAATTCCTTTACCGTTTTCATCTCCACCACCTCCCGCGGGAGGGCATTCCAAGTATCCACCACTCTGTGAAAAAAATACTTCCTGACATTTTTTGAGTCTGCCCCCCTTCGACCTCATTTCATGTCCTCTAGTTCTACCACCTTCCCATCTCCAGAAAAGATTTGTTTGAGGATTAATACCGTTCAAATATTTGAACGTCTGTATCATATAACCCCTGTTTCTCCTTTCTTCCTTTCTTCCAGGGTATACAGTACATGTTCAGGTCACCAAGTCTCTCCTTATATGTCTTATAACACAAATCCCATACCATTTTTGTAGCTTTTCTTTGCACCGCCTCAATTCTTTTTACATCTTTAGCAAGATACGGCCTCCAAAACTGAACACAATACTCCAAGTGGGGCCTCACCAATGACTTGTACAGAGGCATCAACACCTCCTTTCTTCTGCTGTTCACACCTCTCTCTATACAGACTAGCATCCTTCTGGCTATGGCCACCGCCTTGTCACACTGTTTCGTCACCTTCAGATCCTCAGATACTATCACCCCAAGATCCCTCTCCCTGCCTGTACATATCAGAATCTCACCACCTAACACATATGTCTCCCTTGGATTTCTACTCCCTAAATGCACCACTTTGCATTTCTTTCCATTGAATTTTAATTTCCAAACATTAGACTATTCTTTTAGTTTCTGCAGATCCTTTTTCATGTTTTTCACTCCGTCCGGGGTGTCCACTCTATTACAAATCTAGGTATCATCCGCAAAAAGGCAAATTTGCCTTCTAACCCTTCAGCAATGCCACTCACAAATATATTGAACAGAATTGGCCCCAGCACCAATCCCTGAGGCACTCCGCTACTCACCTTTCCCTCATCTGAGCGAATTCCATTAACCACCACCCTCTGGCATCTGTTGGTCAGCCAGTTCCTAATCCAGTTCACCATGTTGGGTCCTATCTTCAGCCTGTCAAGTTTATTCAAGAGCCTCCTGTGAGGAACCGTGTCAAAGGCTTTGCTGAAATCTAAGTAGATTACATCTATCGCATTTCCTTGATTCAATTCCCTGGTCACCCAGTCAAAGAATTCAATGAGATTCGTTTGGCACGATTTCCCTTTGGTAAAACCATGTTGTCTCAGATCTTGCAACTTAATGGATTCCAGGAAAGTCACTATCCTTTCCTTCAGGATCACTTCCATTACTTTTCCAATAACCGAAGTGAGGCTTACCGGCCTCTAGTTTCCAGCTTCTTCCCTATCACCACTTTTGTGAAGAGGGACCACATCCACTGTTCTCCAATCCCATGGAACCTCCCTCGTCTGCAAGGATTTATTAAACAAATCTTCAAGAGGACCCACCAGAACCTGTCTGAGCTCCCTCAATATTCTGGGATGGATCCCGTCCGGTCCCATGGCTTTGTCCACTTTTAGATTTTCAAGTTGTTCATAAACATTCTCTTCCATGAGTGGTGCTATGTCTGCTCTGTTCTCATAAGTACTTTTGCCAGTCAATCGTGGTCCTTCTCCAGGATTTTCTTCAGTGAAAACAGAACAGAAGTATTTGTTTAGCACATTTCCTTTTCTTCATCATTATCCACATAGCAGTTCGCATCATCTTTCAGTCTCACAATTCCTTTTTTAGTCTTCCTCCTTTCACTAATATACCTGAAGAAATTTTTGTCGCCACTCCTTACATTTCTAGCCATTTGTTCTTCCACTTGTGCTTTCGCCAGACGTATCTCTCTCTTGGCTTCTTTCAGTTTCATACGATATTCCTCTCCGTGTTCTTCTTCTTGAGTTTTTCTGTATTTCATGAACGCCAACTCTTTGAGGGTTGCTTTGAGGACCCTCTTCCCCTTTTGTGCTCAAAGACTCATCAAATAATTCAGTAAGTAAGGAAGGATAGTGCCACCCCCTCCAGTTTGGCAGTCTTAGTTGCCACAATGGCCCTGTCCCTAATTCATAGCATTAGTTATGGCTGAAGATGAAAGTGCACTCCAGCAGTCCTTGCTAAATCATAGAAACACAGAAACATAGAAAATGATGGCTAATAAAGATCATACAACCTACTGTATCTAGTCTGTCCATCCTAACCAACTAGTAAACTCTATGATTCCTTTGTAGAAAATGATGGCAGATACAGACCATATAACCTACCGTATCTAGTCTGCACCTCCATACCAACTACTAAAATCTATCATTCTTTCCTCTCCCTCAGAGATTGTCTATACTGGTGCCATGACTTCTTGAATTCAAACACAGTATTCATCTCCACTTTCTCTATTGGGAGGCTATTCCATGCATCCAGCAGCCTTTCCATAAAGAAATATTTCCTTTGATTATTCCTAGGTCTACCCCTTTCACTTCATCCTATGACCCCTTGATCCAGAGCTTCTTTTCACACCTCATTTGTGTTAATATCATTAAAGTATTTAAACGCCTTTATCATGTCTTCCCTCTCTTGCCATTCTTCTAAAGTATACATATTTAGATCTTTAAGTCTGTTTCCATGTGCCTTGTGAGGAAGAAGTGCTGAAAATAAAATAAATAACAAATGTTAGTAGTCACTCTCTGGACTGACTCCATACTACTTATATCGTTTTGAATATGCAAACTCTAGAATTTTTTATTCAGAACTCCAAATGAGATTCATCAGATAATTATAAAGACACACTCTCACATCTTTTTTTTTCCTGCTGACCATTCCTGTCTTTATGCATCCATGCATCCTTCTGGCATTTGCTGTAACCTTTTCTGCCTCTTTGGCCACCTTAATATTATCAGATACATTCTCTCCCAGCTCCCATTTTTCTTTCATGCACAAGACTATTTTCCCCCTATACTCAGCGTCATAATGAGGCATTGGTGGCCAGTGCAGCTGCAGAAGGCACAAGGGAGGCAAGAGAACCAACATTGCACTCCATCCATTGTCTCCCCTGCTTGGTCGTGATGCAGCGAGCAGGGGAAGGACTAGTGGGCATGCTGCATTGGGCACATTTCTTGCTCAAGAACTCCTATACTTTTGCAGTCTAAATATTTGACCCTGCATTTTTTAACATTAAATCTTGGCTGCCAAATTCTAGACCATTCTTTAAACTTTGCTAGATACCTCTTCATGTTATCCATAACTTCCAAGGTTGTCTACCTTGATGCAGATTTTGGTATCATCCATAAAGAAGCAAACCTTTCCAAAGATCACTTACAAAAGTGTTGCAAATACTTGGACTAAGGACCAATCCCTGTGGCACACCAGTGCAAATGTCCCTATCCTTAGCATGACCTCCATTTACCACTACCTTTTGTCACCTCCCATTCAACTAGTTTCTGACCCAGTCAGTTGCTTTAGGGTCCATACCAAGTGTGCTCAGTTCACGACCGTCCTGAGCCAGAAATGCGTCTATGCAACCCCCCACCCCCAGAGCTCCTATCTTACCCACTGCATCGCAGTCAAACAAGGAAGGCAATGAATAGGAGCCCCCACCTCCCTTGTGCCCTGTAGGGCCGCATTGTCCATACATACCTTGCTATGATCCTAGCTCAGTTTATTTATGAGTCTCCTATGGAGAATTGTGTCAAAGACCTTGCTAAAATGTAAGGGATAGATTTTCAGGCAGCAAAGACAGCAAAGGTAATCCGGAGAATGAGGAAAGGATGAGAGTTCACAAACAGATTTAATTGATGAAGGTCCAAGCTTGGCCAAATGATAAAGGGGATGGGACGACTTCCCTATGAGGAAAGGCTAAAGCGGCTAGGGCCCTTCAGCTTGGAGAAAAGGCAGCTGAGGGGAGATATGATAGAGGTCTATAAAATAATGGGTGGTGTTGAACAGGTAGATGTCAAGCGTCTGTTCACACTTTCCAAAAATACTAGGACTAGGGGGCATGCGATGAAGCTACAATGTAGTAAATTTTAAACGAGTAGGAGAAAATTTTTCTTCACTCAATGTGTAATTAAACTCTGGAATTTGTTGCCAGAGAATGTGGTAAAGGCGGTTACCTTAGCGGAGTTTAAAAAAGGTTTGGATGTCTTCCTAAAGGAAAAGTTCATAGACCGTTATTAAATGAACTTGGGGAAAATCCACTATTTCTGGGATAAGCAGTATAAAATGTTTTGTACATTTTTGGGACCTTGCCAGGTATTTGTGACCTAGATTGGCCACTGTTGGAAACAGGATGCTGTATGGCAATACTTATGTACTTATCAGGGGTCACCAGATTCCTTCAAAACAAATATTGAATAGTTGAGTGAAAAGATACATCTACAGGAGAGTGTATGGACATCAATTTCTTGTTGTGTCTGTTCCTAAATATATAAGACACCTGTAAGCCTGAAGGCTATTAAAGTGGTGTACCTTCAGGTACGGTAGGTTTTTTTCTGTTCCTGGAGGGCTCACAATTGCAAAAACAAAAAAATAAATTGGGATTTGAACCTGGATCCCTTGGTTTATAGTCCACTGCACATACCAGTAGGCTGACCTGCATGGAAGCCTGTGTGGCCATTTTCTAAGAATGCTGCTATACAAATATCCATGTTCCCTGTTTTCCCCATTCAAAATGGGGATGTTCAAGTTTTTAAAATGGATATTCATGCTGGACATTTTCAGCACATGGATATCCATCTCACGTATTTTCAAACAGGTTGTATCCTGTTCAAAAATACATATGAGATGGACGTCTATTTGGCATGTTTGGACAGCCTTTCAAAAATGTCACTCTATATCACTTCTTAGCCTATAAATGTATTACCTCATAGCCTTTACATTATTTTGTAGTATGGATATTTGTGCATTTTTATGCATAGCATTTCACTAACCTTCAGCTGGTGTTATATTGTACACAAAAAGGCTGTAGCACATATACTGAAGTTTTAGTATGTTTGTTGATTCAGTTTCCAACATAGAACTGGATCTTTAGTTCTTGGTAAACATGGTCCTGCAAGGAAGTTGATAATTTCAGTTTCCAGGTTTGAAGTTGTGGAAAGTTTTCCTTTACAGTGCACTTGAGGATAAGAATCCCATGCAGCCCAAAAAATTAAATGCATCTGAAGAACTTTCTTGATGTGTTTTCTTTTTGGGAGGTTCTGTAATTTCATCTTCAGTTTGAGTTAATTCTAGATTATGTGAAAACTGGGATGAATCATTTGAATTTTCAGTAAGTTCATGTACAATTGAGAAGAATTTCATTTTCACTTCAGTTCATTTTAATTCATCTGTTATCATGTGCAGTTTAAACCTTGGGCTGATTCACATGGTAACTGTAAGAAATGCATCTTTGAACAGATGTGAAAATTATTCTAACAGTTGTTATTTGTCTTTGAGGGTGCTACTTTATTCTACTATCAGATTTGTTATTGCGGTAGAGAAATAAAGACTTTACTGCATGCAAAACAATGGAAAGAGTTGACAAAGAATTATTTATTTCATGGATGAACTGTTAAAAAGACTTTAACAGAGATATCAAACTGTTCACCAAGATCCATTGCTGAAAGTTTAGTCTGTTAATATTATCTACTCCAGAAATGTAAAGCAGTATAACCCACTTTTGCTCTAACAAACATTTCAACATGTAATATGTTAAGTTCCATTTAGTGTGGATGAAGAGCAAGGAAAAACAACAAATGATGGAGAGACTGTAGGTCAAATTGTCGAAAAAGCACCATTTGGACGGATTTCTTCTGAAAACGTTCAAATCAGTATTTTTGAAACCTTACTTAAATGCATGGATGCATCTGGATGTGAGAGTGACGCTTGGATGGCGACTCCGGCTTTGAAGAACTAAGGCTGGTGCTGGGCAGATCTTGTAGGTCTGTGTTCTGTATATGGCAATCCAGTTTAGGATGGGCTTTAAATGGCTTCAACAGCAGCCAATAGCCAGAACCCAGGACAGTGCTAGGCAGACTTTGATTGTCTGGGACCCGCAAATGACAGAACGGATTTGTTATGATTTTATGATTCTGCCGGTCTGGTAGGGGAAGGGGGTGGACTTCATTCCTGATTGGCTGCCAGGGTTTGTACTGACGTCAGTGGGTAGTACTTTAGCCTGCATGTTTCTGCTTTCCCTGCTTTGGCGTTACATTTCCTTGTGACTAAAAGCCGGTGCAGGTCTCTGCCAGTACGGTGTGCTGTGCTCGGGCTTTGATCTATGTTTTCCTGTTCAGGGATTCTTTTCCTTCCCCTTTGTTTGCTTTAGCTGGTTACAGTGTGTGTGTATGTGTGTGTGTGTAATCAGTTCACTTCTCTCTAGCTGGGCTTTCCCTCCCTGCTTGCAGGTCTCTGTGGGAAGCCAGCTGCTTGTTTGTTCAGTGGGGGGCTGTGCTTCTGTTCAGCCAGGCTGCTGGTGGGCAGCTTTCTCTCTGATTGTTTGTTTACTGAAGGATCTCTCTCCCTGTCTTCCTGCTTGCTGGCTCAGTATGTTTAACCCTTTGTGTACTGTGTCTCTGCCTCTGTCTTCTGAGTGCTCTGTCAGAGGTTTCCTTTCTCTTCTGCTGTGTCTTTCCCCTGGTATTTGGTTGGGGCCCAGTTTTCCCTTTTGTTTGCTGCACCTGGGGTGGTGTGTTCTTTCTCCCCTCTGCCCTGGGAATGGGGTCCCGGGCTGCGGGGTCCCCGGGTCAGGAGGGGGGCCTTTTGGCCTGTTGTCTCCACATCCGCCTATGGTTACAGGGGCCCCCTGTATTAGTGCCCCTGTCCCGTGCTGGGCCCCTGGGAGGGTGTGGCCCTACTCTGGTTCTTTTATTTTCCCTTGCACTGTGGCTGGTGTACATAGCGTGGCTGGCACCTTGGGGTCCCGTGGGGGGGGGGGGGGGCTCCTGTGTTCCTTTCTCCCCTCCCTGCGTGTGTTTGGGTTCCTTTTTGGCCGTGAGGCCCGTACGAGTGGCTCTGAGTGTCTGGGTTCCAGTTCGGCCGCGAGGTCCGCTTGTATGCCTATTTCCCTTTCTTCCTGAGGTGCTGCGGGGAGGGGTAGGTTAGGGGTATTGGGTAATTGGGGGCATGCAGTGGTGGGTCAGTCTCCCCCCAGCCTTGGTCTGCGATCTGCAGGCCTTGGCCAGGGCTCAAGGGCTCACGACCAACCCAACGGATTACAGGATTCAGATAGGCTGCAGTGGGCTTTGACAGCAACTCCAATAGTTGGAACATAAGGACAGAGCTGGGTGGACTTCTACAGTCTATGTCCCAGAAACATCTAAGAAAGACAATGATCAAGTATGTAATATCACATTCATTGTTGATTTAATCATGACGAGAATGAGTGTGACTGTTGGGTTGACTGAATGGACTGTTCAGGTCTTTACTTGCCGTCACTTACTATGTTACTATGTAAGGTGCCACCTGCCCAGTGTGAGGAAGAAAAATGAGAGGATAGTATGTACTCTACCTTTCACACATTTGTCCAGTGACACTGTTAATTCCAGAAAGGATATAATGATTCAATCAAACATACAACAAAATGTCTTTTAAATATTCTTCTCCCTATACAAATATTTTCCAAAATATTGGACAGTTATAGTACTCTCCAATACTTTGGAAAAGAAAAAGGATTTAATGATTGCCTATAGAAGAGAAAAGAATCTGAGAGATATGTTGGTACCCTCGGCTCTCCCACCACCAATGACAATGAAGAATAATCTAAATCTCACAAAAGAGCAATCTTGGATATCAAGAGATGAAGAATTGAAAATATAGCAATATCAGATATCCTTGGATAATCCTGAAATGTGTTTATTCATTAGGAGGAAAACCTCAAATTTAAAAGGGGAACACTCCTTCGTTAGATAACCAACATAAGGGAGGACCCTTTAATCATCATAGGTAAAAAAACCTCCTACTTTTAATAAACGGCAACTGCTCAATGTTTTCAAAAAATATATTCATAAGTATGAACCGTTTCTACATCTCGTTAAACAACGGATCACTTATCTTTTAAGATTTGCAGTAAGAAATACCATCCACGGTCCGACTTCAGCCCAAGTTTCACATTTTGCCTCAGGGTCCGTGGTATCTGACTGCTCTATAAATAAAACACAAGAAATCAGTATCATACCTTAACCAACATGACTTCAAACAAGGATGACTCTTTTGAAAGCTTAAAATGCTTTGTACTCCAACAACTTCAATGGGATGAAAGAGGAGGTGATAAAAAACTTTTATTACTTAGACAAGAGCAGCGATGGATTTTTCGCTTACATACATTACATCCATTTGGCATAAATACAAGAATAGAGTGGAATAAATTTTTTTGAAAAGAAAAAACGTTTCTGTTTGAATGACAGCTGATAGGCGGAGCTTAGAAGCAAAAGCATCTGACGTCAGTATATATAAATAAGCAGCCATTTTATGAAGGTAGTAGAAACAGACACTATCGTCAGTGAAATCCCTTGTAAGGACATTCATATAAAATCATCCTTGTTTGAAGTCATGGTGGTTAAGGTATGATACTGATTTCTTGTGTTTTATTTATGGAGCAGTCAGATACCACAGACCCTGAGGCAAAATGTGAAACTTGGGCCGAAGTCGGACCGTGGATGGTATTTCTTACTGCAAATCTTAAAAGATAAAAAGATAAGTGATCCGTTGTTTAACGAGATGTAGAAATGGTTCATACTTATGAATATATTTTTTGAAAACATTGAGCAGTTGCCGTTTATTAAAAGTAGGAGGTTTTTTTACCTATGATGATTAAAGGGTCCTCCCTTATGTTGGTTATCTAACGAAGGAGTGTTCCCCTTTTAAATTTGAGGTTTTCCTCCTAATGAATAAACACATTTCAGGATTATCTAAGGATATCTGATATTGCTATATTTTCAATGAAGAATAATCTCCCACTGGCCATTTTCCACGTGGCAGTTGTTCTGTTCCTATTTTTGCCCACTATTAAGTTAACTGACCAACAATGAATATTCGCTTAGCCAGTTGTTAGCACCGGCCAAAAAAATGGATATTCAATGCCAGTCACTGGAAATGGCCCCGCATTGAATATCCGGGGTCAGCACTGACCGCGGCACTTCTGCATGCTGCCTCCCATTGGCTGAATATCGACCCCTATGTCTATAAGTGGTGGTTTTTTTTTAAATAGATTAAGCTATTTAGAATGTTTTTAGATGTTTTTAATTGGTTAAAGCACATTACCAGCTTCTCCAATCATTTTTTAGAATTGTTTTGGGCTTTGGCATGCATGGTGATGTCATTGATTTCATTGACATCATTGGATCACATGCAGTGGAATGTATAGTGTTTTAAGTGTTTTAAAATGTTTTTAAGCATTTTTAAACATAATTGAGAGATTAATGTAATTCAGATGGTGGTATGATTTTACTTTGAGTTTTTCGATTTTAGCGGGTTTAGTTGATTTTCGACAATTTCTAGCATTTTTATGCTGCCCAGATGAACTGCCATTTTTCAGCTTTGTGATTTTAAAATACCCATGACTAACCCTTGGATTGTATGGAGTGATTTTTTATATCTGCCACATTATTTTTTAAAGGTTTATTGTTTTTAAGCAATAAACCTTGGCATGGTAGAGTATTTAAAGCATTATGGGAAACATGGATAGTGAAATGCATCTTCATTCATGCTGAAGGTTCAGATTGTGAGAACAATCTGAAAGTTGTGCATTAAGTAGCATGGACTCCAGCTATATCTGGTAACTTCTGAATTCAGTTTGCCACCAAGAGATCAACACGAACAGGGCTGGAAAGATTTTCTCTCTATTTCCTCCCATTCCTGGTAGTTAGTTATAATTCATATTGGATAATAAAATAGCTTCAAGCTCTGGTTGTAACTAACTCAGCATCTCTTTTTTTCCTCATTTTTCTCCTGTCTTTATCCTTTTTTAAAATTTGCTTTCTTACTCTATCTAGTGTACTCCTTTGTTTTGTTTTTTTTTCTATTTTATATCTATGTCTTCTTTCTTCAACCCTCTTCCTCAGCAGCAGATATTTAATACTTTTTCTTCATTAATTTTCTGTCTTCCTTGTTTCTTCTCTTTTTAATGTCTTTGTGAGCGATATTGTGGAAGGGCTGTCTAGTAAGGTTTGCCTCTTTGCGGATGATACTAAACTCTGCAACAGGGTGGACACCCTGGAGGGTGTGAATGATATGAGGAAGGACCTAACAAAGCTGGAGGAATGGACCGATATTTGGCAATTAAGGTTTTATCCCAAAAAATGTAGGGTCATGCACTTGGGTCGCAAAAATCCGAGGGAACGGTACAGTATAGGGGGTGAAGTGCATCAGTGTTTGAAGGAAGAGCGGGACTTGGGGGTGATTGTGTTTGATGACCTTAAAGCTTTCAAACAGGTAGAAAAAGCGATGGCCAAAGCCAGAAGGATGCTTAGGTGCATAAAGAGAGGCAGGACCAGCAGGAAAAAGGAGGTGATAGTGCCATTGTATAAGTCTCTGGTGAGGTCCCATTTGGAGTACTGCCTGCAGTTCTGGAGACCGCACCTATGGAAAGATATAAACAGGATGGAATCGGTCCAGAGGGCGGCTACGAAATTAGTAAGTGGTCTTGAATGCAAAAATTATAGGGACAGGCTTATGAACCTCAACATGTATACGCTGGAAGAGAGCAGGGAGAGAGGAGACATGATAGAAATGTTTAAATATCTCAAGGGCATTTATGTACAGGAAGAGAGCCTTTTTCAAATGAAGGAGAGCGCTGGAATGAGGAGGCATACGACAAAGTTAAGATTAAGAGGGAATAGGCGTAGGAGTAACCTAAGGAAGTATTATTTCACAGAAAGGGTGGTGGAGGCGTGGAATGGCCTCCCGGTGGAGGTGGTGGAGTCGAGGACTGTTCCAGAATTTAAAAAGGCATGGGATAAGCATGTGGGATCACTTAGGAACAGGTAGAATTGGGGTTACAGAGGATGGGCAGACTGGATGGGTCATATGGCCAATATCTGCCATCATGTTTCTATGTTTCTTATTATTTTTCTTACCTTTTATCCTTCCACCATTTGTCTCCTTTCTCTTTCCTTTCTCCCACCCTGTCTTCTCCATTCCTCATTCTTTTTCTTTGTCTCCCCTTCCTCCTTCTCCATCTCCTGCCATCTTTGTTCTTCTCTCTCCCCTTTCATCCGCTTCTCCCCCCTCACCTTTGCTATTCTTTTCCTTTGTTCTCATTTTTCTCTAATTAAATGCTTTCTTCCCCCTGTTATTCCATTCTTCCTTTTATCCTTTCTACCCCTGATATCTCACCTTGCATCCAAACCAAAGTCTCAGCGTGCTTGTCTGACATTGCTGTCTGGATGTCTCAATGCCACCTGAAATTAAACATGACCAAAACCGAGCTTCTCATTTTTCCCCCCAAACCCACCTCCCCACTCCCCCCGTTTTCTATTTCTGTTGATGGCTCTCTCATTCTCCCTGTCTCTTCAGCTCGAAACCTTGGGGTCATCTTTGACTCTTCTCTCTCCTTCTCTGCTCATATCCAGCAGATCGCCAAGACCTGTTATTTCTTTCTTTACAACATCCATAAAATCCGCCCCTTTCTTTCCGAGCACTCTACCAAAACCCTCATCCACACCCTTGTCACCTCTCGTTTAGACTACTGCAATCTGCTTCTTGCTGGCCTCCCACTTAGTCACCTCTCCCCTCTCCAATCGGTTCAAAACTCTGCTGCCCGTCTCATCTTCCGCCAGGGTCGCTTTACTCATACTACCCCTCTCCTCAAGTCGCTTCACTGGCTCCCTATCCGTTTTCGCATCCTGTTCAAACTTCTTCTACTAACCTATAAATGTACTCACTCTGCTGCTCCCCAGTATTTCTCCACACTCGTCCTTCCCTACACCCCTTCCTGTGCACTCCGCTCCATGGATAAATCCTTCTTATCTGTTCCCTTCTCCACTACTGCCAACTCCAGACTTCGCGCCTTCTGTCTCACTGCACCCTACGCCTGGAATAAACTTCCTGAGCCCCTATGTCTTGCCCTATCCTTGGCCACCTTTAAATCTAGACTGAAAGCCCACCTCTTTAACATTGCTTTTGACTCGTAACCACTTGTAACCACTCGCCTCCACCTACCCTCCTCTCCTCCGTCCTGTACACATTAATTGATTTGATTTGCTTACTTTATTTTTTGTCTATTAGATTGTAAGCTCTTTAAGCAGGGACTGTCTTTCTTCTATGTTTGTGCAGCGCTGTGTACGCCTTGTAGCGCTATAGAAATGCTAAATAGTAGTAGTAGTAGTATCTTTCATATTCCCCTCTCTCTCTTTCTTTCCATACATATTCTCCTTTTCCCCAGATTCTTGGAATCTTCTGGTTATAGATAAATGGAAAATATCCAGGAGATCTCTTCTCTACTACTGTATATTGTATAACTGTTCCATTTCATGGAAAGGGAATGAAGTCCCTCATTTAACAGTCAGAAAAGCAAGCTATATTGTGCTATACTGGAAGTAAAATGTTAACATTATCCTTCAATGTTATATTTGGTTTGAATTTTTAGTGTAGTCTTTCTTAACTTTAAGTTTTCCTGCCTTGTCTTCAGACTGAATCTATTTTAATAACTTTACCACAAACCCCTTGAACAAACAGCGTATTCCATGATATGAAAGAACCCTAGTGCGAACAAGGGTGATCTCTGTAAGGTAATATTTTTCTTTTTAATTTTATAGTAAAGCTGATCTTGGGATCCACTTCTTTTGCCTGCAGTGTTCCATACTAGAGATTTATCGATCATCTCTTTTCATTTCTTTCCAATATATTCTCCTGGGTTAATGAGAAAAACTGAATAGAATTCGGTCACGTTTGCTTCTGTAATATATTAGATCATCCGTAATGACTAATTACAGTAAGAACATCATCATGGTTTATTCTTCCTGGGAAAGTGAGTAAATGGAAACAATGTGTTCTGTCTTCAGATTGAAGACATACACCTGTCAGAATGAAAGCTATTAGAGCAACATAAAAAAAAAAATAATAATCAAGCCTAGATCACCAAATTCTCAACATAACCTTTGGATTTGATTGATGAATACACCCAGGAGCATCTTCAGCTGGCTATCAAACTATACTCATGGCATCAATCTACTAATAAAAAAGAGACTAAAGGGAACCTGTCAAACTGCACGGTGAACAGAAAAATGAAAGCTATAGCTATAGCTAAATGATTACTTTTGGGAGGGCCAATGTTTTGTGCAATAATATTTTGTTTTTTAATCAGTATTCAGGGGTGCATGTCTGTAATTGTTTACCAGGACAAATGGTTTCTCAGCTTTTCATAAAAAAACAAGGTACACTGAAAAGCGATAATTACTCTGAGAACAGCTGCATGAATAATATCAAAAATCTCACTGTAGTGTGAAACGCCAGAAAAAATATGATACACAATAATGCCTCTAGTAATTAAAGGGCAAAAGCATATATCTTGATTATTATGTGCGATGTCACTTTTCAAATTGCTGTAAATTGCAAAATGTGCTTTCATTAATAATGATGAAGCACCATGGTACAGCTGTTTGTTTTTCTAGTCTTCATTTCAGAACAGAGTTCAACAACTTGTCACTGTTAGACTGAAAGGAATCAATATAAGGGCAACAAATCTGTATGTTACAAAAGTAAATAAAAATAAGAGGAACCAGAGACCATCAGTATGGTTGTTAAGGGGCTATTTTAATAAGCCGCGTGGAGGGGCATAATCGAACAGCGCCGGACATTTATATGGCCACAAAAGGCGGTCCCGATAATGGAAACCGAGGCCGGCCATCTCAAACCCGGCCAAATCCAAGGTATTTGGTCATGGGAGGAGCCAGCATTTGTAGTGCACTGGTCCCCCTGACATGCCAGGACACCAACCGGGCACCCTAGGGGGCACTTCTAAAAAATAAAAAAAATAGCTCCAAGGTGCATAACTCCCTTACCTTGGGTGCTGAGCCCCCCAAATCCCCCCCAAACCCACTCCCCACAACTCTACACCATTACCATAGCCCTTATGGGTGAAGGGGGGCACCTACATGTGGGTACAGTGGGTTTTGGGAGGGGAGGTTTGGAGGGCTCCCATTTACCACCACAAGTGTAACAGGTAGGGGGAGGATTGCCCTGGGTCCACCTGCCTGAAGTGCACTGCACCCACTAAAAACTGCTCCAGGGACCTGCTTACTGCTGTCAGGGAGCTGGGAATGACATTTCAGGCTGGCACAGAGGCTGGCAAAAAAGTTTTTTTTTGGGTGGGAGGGGTCTGGTGATCACTGGGGGAGTAAGGGGAGGTGATCCATGATTCCCTCCAGTGGTCATCTGGTCAATTGGGGCACTTTTTTGAGACTTGGTCCTAAAAAAAATGGACCAAGTGAAGCCGGCGAAATGATCCTCAGAGCCGGCCTTCTTTTTTCCATTATCAGCTGAAGCCAGCCATATCTTAACAACGCCCCCGTCCCGCCTCCCATACCCTTTCAAAATGTCCCCTTTAACTTTGGCAATGGAAAGTAGATCGGCTATATCTGTGACGGGACTGCTGACTGTTATCCACTTGGTAGTCTCCATGAATTATTTGGTTCTCCTGAGGACGCCAGAGGGCGAAACATGCTATGCATGTTGAGAGCGATGGAAGTTTAGACCACAAGATAATCACGCACACTAGCATGATTTCACAGCTCTAGCAAAAGAAAAAAAAGAAAAAAGGAAATGAGAATAAAGAACAGATGAGCAGCTGACTCACCCCCCCATCACACCGATATTGAACACCACGGTCACTGAGAAGCTAAGTATTTTTACAGTTTAATATCTGCTGGCTATGCTACCAGAGTTAGAGACTTTACATCCATCTTAGCTCCATTTGTCAGGTAGGAAGGGAAGGCATTATAGTGCAATGATGGTAGTACTGGTGTTGATTTTACAAGCTGCCCAGTAGCTTATTTCATGCACCTTTTCTGAGCACTATCACATTATATTGTACACTACTTTTAAGTACAGGACATAGAATGTTTTAAAATTTGTAGTTTTAGACAGTAAGGTCTCTTATAGAATCACATGCATTAAATATAATGTGAGACCTTTAGATAAGTGATCCCCAGATTACTTGCATTATAGTTAAAATTTAATGCCAAGAAGTGTAGAGTGATACGCTTGGGGTGCAGAAACCCTAAAGAGAGATACCAAATAGGAGGGGAGAGATTAGTAAGCTCGACTCAGGAGAGAGACCTTGGGGTGTCTGAGGATCTGAAGCAGGGGCGTAGCTACGGGTGGGCCTGGGTGGGCCCAGGCCCACCCAATTTCAGCCCAGGCCCGCCCAGCGCCAGCGCCAGCACCCATTGCCGGCACCCATTGCCGGCCACTGCTGCTTTTCCGGTTGAGCAGCAGGGCCAGCGCTACAAAAAGAAGAAGCGCTAACGGCGCTAACTTAAGGACGAGAAATGTTGTAAAAAAAAAAAAAGCGCGGCACCGGCAGGCACCGTCTGCGGGAGGAGCCTGCGAGCCAGCAGCCAATGCCTCAGCAGCCAATGCCTCAAGGCTGCCGAGACAGTTCCTGCCGGTGCCGCGCTTTTTTTTTAAAAAAACATTTCTCGTCCTTAAGTTAGCGCCGTTAGCGCTTCTTCTTTTTGTAGCGCCGGCCCTGCTGCTCAACCGGAAAAGCAGCAGTGGCCGGCAATGGGGGCTGGCGCTGGCATGCAGGGCGGGCCTCGTCGAAGAAAAGAGGGAAAACATGGAAGGATGGGGAGAAAAAGAGGGAAAACAGATGGAAGGATGGGGAGAAAGAGGGAAAACATGGAAAGATGGGGAGAAAAGAGGGAAAACAGATGGAAGGATGGCAGAGAATGAGGGAAAACATGGAAGGATGGGGAGAAAGAGGGAAAACAGATGGAAGGATGGCAGAGAAAGAGGGAAAACATGGAAGGATGGGGAGAAAGAGGGAAAACATGGAAGGATGGGGAGAAAGAAGGAAAACTTGGAAGGATGGGGAGAAAAGAGGGAAAACAGATGGAAGGATGGCAGAGAATGAGGGAAACATGGAAGGATGGGGAGAAAAGAGGGAAAACAGATGGAAGGATGGGGAGAAAGAGGGAAAACATGGAAGGATGGGGAGAAAGAGGGAAAACATGGAAGGATGGGGAGAGAAAGAGGGAAAATGGATGGATGGGGAGAGAGACTCTGGATGGAAGGATGGGGAGAGAAAGGGGAGAGACTGGAAGGATGCAGAGAAAGGTGAGAGACTGGAAGGATGGTGGAGAGAGAAGGGACACTGAACAGAAAAGGGTAGAGTGATACAGAGACACTGGTTAGAAAGAGGGAGAGAGACATTAGATGGAAGGATCAGGAGAGAGGATAGATGGATGGAAGGATGGGGAGAGAAAGAGGGAAGACGCTGGATGGAAGGGTAGGAAGAAAGAGGTGACACTGGACGGAAGGATGCAGAAAGAAAGAGGGGAGACTACTGGAAGGATGGGGAGAGAGAGAGGGGAGACTGGAAGGATGGGGAGAGAAAGAAGAGAGCTGCTGGATGGAAAAGGAGAGTAGTGAAAGACTGAAGAGGAAGGGGCATGGGGAGAACAAGGGTGAGAAAAAGATGAAAAGCCATAAGTAGATGAAGGAAATTAAAGAATGGATAGTAAGAATGAATTAAATCAGGACAGAGAGAGAGAGAGGCAGAAAAATATTGAAGAAAGCAAAGAAAAAGGAGAGAAAAATGAGAAATGGCCAGGAAACCGTGGCAGAAGAGTTAAGCGAAAACGAAGGAAAGCAGAATCTAGAGACTGGGAGCGACACAATGAGAAAAAGTAAATGGCCATACAAGAAAGGTAAAGAAAATTATTTTATTTTTAATTTAGGATAAAGTAATATGGTACCTGTGTTAATGAAGTTTCAGAGACCAATACTTCCTTCCTTAGGTCAGGCAAGGATACCGTAACAGCATTATACTGACCTGAGGCAGGAGGTTTTGGCCTCTGAAAGCTCACTGAAAAGGGTGTTATGCTATTAAATAAATTTTCTGAAATCTGATGCACTGAAAAGCAGCACTTTACCCTGTGTGACAAATGCATCTGATTAGCGTGACTAAATTTTGCTGGGGGAGGGGGGTAGAGAGAAAATTTTGTGCCCACCCACTTTGGGTTCAGGCCCATCCAAAATTGGCAGTCTGGCTACGCCACTGATCTGAAGTTGAAGAAACAATGCGATAAGGTGACAGCCGTGGCCAGAAGGATGCTAGGCTGCATAGAGAGGGGCATAACCAGCAGAAGAAAGGAGGTGTTGATGCCCCTCTACAAGTCGTTAGTGCGGCCCCACTTGGAGAATTGTGTTCAGTTTTGGAGGCCGTATCTTGCTAAAGATGTAAAAAGACTGGAAGCAGTGCAAAGAAAAGCTACGAAAATGGTATGGGATTTGCGTTGCAAACCGTATGAGGAGAGACTTGCTGACCTGAACATGTATACCTTGGAAGAAAGGAGAAACAGGGGTGACATGATACGGACATTCAAATATTTGAAAGGTATTAATCCACAAACAAACCTTTTCCGTAGACTGTAAGGCGGTAGAACTAGAGGACATGAATTGAGGTTGAAGGGGGGCAGACTCAGGAGTAATGTCAGGAAGTATTTTTCACGGAGAGGGTGGTGGATATGTGGAATGCCCTCCCGCGGGAGGTGGTGGAGATGAAAACGGTAATGGAATTCAAACATACATGAGAGAAACACAAAAGAATCCTGTTTTGAAGGAATGGATCTGTGGAATCTTAGCGAAGATTAGGTGGCGACACCGGTAATTGGGAAACAAAAACGGAGCTAGACAGACTTTTACAGTCTACACCATGATCATGACTGAATAGATAGGGATGGTCTGGAGTGTAAATTTTAAGGGGCTTCAACGTTAGCTTCAGAACTTAGTACAAGAAGAGTGCTGGGCACACTTCTACGGTCTGTGCCCTGAAAATGGCAAGGACAAATCAAACTCGGGTATACATATAAAGTATCACATACCATGTAAAATGAGTTTATCTTGTTGGGCAGACTGGATGGACCGTACAGGTCTTTATCTTCAGAGTGGAGGTGTTGGAGTGGAGTGGAGTAGCCTAGTGGCTAGTGCAGTGGACTTTGAACTTGGGGAACTGAGTTCAATTCCCACTGCAGCTCCTTGTAATTCTGGGCAAGTCATTTAACCCTCCATTGCCCCTGGTACAAAATAAGTACCTGAATAAATGTAAACCATTTTGAATGTAGTTGCAAAAACCTCAGAAAGGCAGTATATCAAGTCCCCTTTCCCTTTATCTGCCATCATTTACTATGTTACTATCCAGCTTATTTTCGAAAGAGAAAGACGCCTACATTTCGACCCAAATCGGGAGATGGGCGTCTTTCTCCCGTGGGCGCCCAAATCGGTATAATCGAAAGCCGATTTTGGGCGTCTCCAACTGCAATCTCTCGCGGGAACAGACAAAGTTGATGGGGGCAAGGTGAAGGAGGGACTGGGGTGTGTTTATCGGCCAAGGAGAGATGGGCGCTCTCGGCCGATAATCGAAAAAAGAAGGGTGCCAGAAGCGAGAATTTGGGTCACTTTTTCTGGACCATTTTTTCTCATGAACAAGTCCCCCAAAAGTGCTCCAACTTGCCAGATGACCACCAGAGGGAATCAGGGATGACCTCCTCTGACTCCCCCAGTGGTCACTAACCCCCTCCCACCCAAAAAAAAGAACTTTAAAAACTTTTTTTTTCCAGCCTGTATGCCAGCCTCAAATGTCATACCCAGCTCCATCACAGCAGTATGCAGGTCCCTGGAGCAGTTGTTAGAGGGTGCAGTGCACTTCAGCCAGGTGGACCCAGGCCCATCCCCCCCCTACCTGTTACACTTGTGGTGGTAAATGGGAGCCTTCCAAACCGCCCCCAAAACCCACTGTACCCACATCTAGGTGCCCCCCCTTCAGCCATAAGTGCTATGGTAATGGTGCAGAGTTGTGGGCAGTGGGTTTTGGGGGGGGGGATTTGGGGGGCTCAGCATCCAAGGGAAGGGAGCTATGGATTTGGGAGGTATTTTAATGGTTTTTTTTACTTGTTACAAGTGCCCCCTAGGGTGCCCGGTTGGTGTCCTGGCATGTGAGGGGGACCAGTGTACTACGAATCCTGGCCCCTCCCATGACCAAATACCTTGGATTTGTTCGTTTTTGAGCTGGGAACCTTTGGTTTCCATTATCGGTGAAAAACGAAACCGCCCAGCTCAAATCCGCCTAAATCCGATGCATTTGCCCGGCACAACCCGTATTATCGAAAAAAAGATGGACGCCCATTTTTTTTTCGAAAATACGGTCTGGCCCGCCCCTTCACGTACCCGTCCTCGGAGATAGACGTCCATGGAGATGGGCGTTCGCGTTCGATTATGCCCCTCTATGTATGCTGACTGCCTAAGGGATGGGGAGGGGTTAAACTTGCTAGTTTTAGAGTTAAACATGGGAACAGCTTAATCCATATTGAACAGAGAGAGAGAAAAAAAGAGAAAACTGCTAAAGCAGCATTTGGGGACAGGACTGTGAAGGAGAGAAGACATGGCAGGAGGTTTTGCTTAAATAGGCATTTTTTGTAATATTAAAGCAGGTAAAGTGTCAATTGGAGTTGCCTTGACACAATAGATGTTGCGATATGAATGATAGTACATGAAAATGCTCAGACATATGTGTTTGTAAGAAACAAAGCAAAGATTGTTATTGAGAAGCCACGTGCTTACTTATTTTCAAGGGAAAATTGCTAGGGAGCACGGAAAAAATTAATTTGACACTTTAGAAAAACTTTGAGTGAGAAACTGTCACAATTAAAACAGAATTGATGTGCCTGATTTCTTTGAAGCATATCTGAAGCTTGGCAGATCTGGAACACATTTAAAATAACATTTACTAGACTCTAGTTTATGTGCTGTGAAAACTTCCGTAAAGAAAAGAGGGACTGAAAGTCAAAATCATCTATGATGTGAGATGTTTGAGTAATTCCATTTTTTTTTCTGAGCTACAGTTTCACAAGTAAGTTCTGACACAGAAAAACTGAGAGAGTCTGTGAATATGAAGTGTGAGTGTGAAGAGAGTGTGATTCATAACTTGTGCTTTATATGAAATATAAAGCTCCTTCAAAATGGAATTTTTATTGCTAAGCTTTGAAGGGAATTTTTTAAAAAATACCATGTGGCCCTTTTACTAAGCCACAGCAAAAAGTGGCCTGCGGCAGTGAAGGCGCATCATTTGGGCACTGGGTCAGTTTTTACCACATCCTGGAAGAAGGGCATTTTTTTTAAGGGACAAGAAAATGGATGTGCAGCAAAATAAAAACCAGTACGTATCCATTTTTGGCCTGAGACCTTACCGACACCCATTGACTAAGCAGTAAGGTCCCATGTGCTACCCAAGCAGTAGGCATACAGTGCACATGACGATCTGGCACGCACTGGCCATGTGTAGGTCCTTAATGCCTTTAAAAAAGGGCCCCTATATGAAAGTAAATGACAGTCAGTGAATTTGGCGAAAGTCCAAACCTCTGAGCCGAACCCAATCTGCAAGTGAATAGCTGCCGAGTGTGAAAAAAGGAGGCTTAGAAGGGATTTAGGAGCTTTTTACTAGCCTGTGCATCTTAAGGGGGTAATTCTATAATAGAGGTTCAAACATTTATGTGCTGATTATCCTCCGCATCCTATGTATGGCATCCAGATTTGTGCGTGCAAATTAATTGAGTAACAAGCCCTTAACTGTAAATAATTAAGTGCTAACAACCAGTTATTGAAGTTAATTGACACTCATTAGAATTTGAGTGTGCATCTGGCTGTAAGCTATTCTATAAGCACATACCTCAAAAGAGGGTGTGGCTGTGGGTGTGTAAGGGGCATTCTGAATACAGCCTCGGGCCGATGATCAAAACCCAGCACTATTCAGGATACAGCTCTCAAAATTCCGCCGTTCCACCGCCATAGTAGTGTGGAATAGCAGCGCAGTCATGATCCGAGTTAATATATGCAAATAGAAGCAGTGTTGTAGTAGCACTAACCCCCTCCAAACAGCGTGATAAAATATGCTAAGCAGCCGGGGCACACTAATCTGATGTGCTATAAAGAAACCAGGAACAATGCTCACGTGCATAGGTGGGGCGCACCATCGTGTGGATCCTTGCATAGGACAGCTCATAAAGTGCAGCCTGCCATAAAGCGTGACAAAACATGCTGTCTAAAAATACCGTAAAAACATAGCTTGCCCTGTTGTTCTATTGGTGGTCTTAGTCTGTTTGCATTGGCTTTGTACCTCGTTTGACTGTGCTTGCAACGCCTTTTTTTCTGGCATTTTTGTCACATCACAGACTAGTTTGAGGTAAGTGAATAGACACGTGTATTTGAGTAGCCCCATCGTTTGTGTGGGGGGCTTAAATGTAATGCTTTTCTGTTTTCTATTTTTTCAGGTGTCTGTCCTTGCTCCCATTGGCGGTCCCCTTGCCTTCTTGTGCTGTTTTTGAACTTTAGAGTTTGGTGGTGATCATGGTCAACTCTCAAAAGATGTACTGTAATATGTTAAAAAGATATCTCCGAGAGGTGTTGGAAATTCCTGAATCTAATATACCACCTTTCACTCAGGTGTATTATATTCCTCAAAAAGAGATTCCCCAAGGGGATAAAAAAGAATCTTTAGATTTGACAACATTTCTAGAATCTTCTGAAACTGAGCAAGTGTAAGCAGCTACTCTGATAGCAACTGTGGTCTTAAATCTTGACAAGCAATGGCTCTTTCGTTTACTTTTTAAGAATAGAGATAAACTCTTTCTGGGATTACGTATAAATATGTTTCCTGATATTTCAAAAGAAACCCAGAAAAGACGAAGACAATTTTTGTTGCTGAAACCTGCTATTCTCCAGCTGGGAGGTATATTTTACCTAAGGTTTCCTTGTAAATGTGTTATTCGTTATAAATCTTCTAAATACGTTTTCCTGGATCCTTCTCAATTGACGTCTTTCATATCTTCTAAAAGAACGGAAGGAGTTTAAGTTTTTATTTATTTTGTCCTATCTAGGTGCTGACTAAATCTTTAAAAAAATGTTTCCTCTATATTTCCTGTATAATGTATATTATGTTGGACTTGAGTGTTATAAACTACCTATATTATCTTATTTACCTAGAAATTCTAAATTGTTATAACACCTTCTGTATCAAGAGTGTAACCTTGAAAAAGTTGAAACATTTTTGAAAAAGAAAGTACTGTAATTACACATATATAACTTTTTTTTTTTAGCTCTGATGGGACCTGCTCGCCAATAACGCCAGCCAGGACCTGTTCAACGCTATTCAACACCTCTGTTCATTGCGGCGTTAGTTTTTGATCATCTAGGAGGAATAGGAAATTGCCTTATTTACATATTCATGTAATGGCCATTGGCCTGGATTGGCCGCTGTTGTGGACAGGATGCTGGGCTCGATAGACCCTTGGTCTTTTTCCAGTGTGGCATTACTTATGTACTTATGTACATGAGATTGACTACATTTACATGCCATCTGCGAAAGTGCCTGGTGCGCTCGCTATTTACGGCGGTAACCTTATTGATCATCCCACATTGGCGAGTGCGTGTGCAAAAACGGTGCTAATGACCTTTAGCGCTCGTGTTGACTTTTGGTCATTGGCCCATCAGTGCGCATAACTTGGGTGCCAGCATTTACACCAGGTTTCGGCAAGCCTAAATGCTGGCACCTAAAGTTAACCACCGGAATTTGTGCTAAGCTTGACATTTTTTAAATAGTTATGAAGACAGAGTACTGTAATTCTGTATAAGCAGGCATCTCTAACTACTAGCATAAGCCAGTGGTTCCCAAACGTGGTCCTGGAGGCACCTCAGCCAGTCAGGTTTTCATGATATCCACAATAAATATTCATACACACAAAACAGAGGTAACTAAATTCCAGTAAAGTTGTAACACACAATAACTGTACTGTATTCCCACAATTATAAATTATCTTCAAACATTTATTGTATACTGCAAAATTAGTTTAAAAACTCAGGGCTGCCGAGAGACTGAACCGGGCCTGGGACATGGCTGCCGCTGCCTCCCCCCCCCCCCCCCCCCCCACAATTGTCGTCCACTGCTGCCTCTTCTGATCGCTACCACTGCCACTGCTGCCCCCCCCCCCCCATCACTGCCGCAACAGGATTGAATACAAATACCTTGGCTGGCGGGGATTCTGAGGCCCTGCTAGAAGATGTCTTCCTCCTGTGCTGACTGCCTGCCCATGTGGCTGCTTTTTCCTCTCAGGGCATGCTCGACTTCAAAACCAAGCATGTGCACCTGAAAGGAAAAGCAGCCGCTCAGCTATGGGCAGGAGAGCAGTGCTGGAGGAAGTTCCGGGCCCTCCCCAGCTTCCAAGTGGGGCCTGGCGACAGAGTTTTCTCTCTCCTACTCCTGTTGGGATGCAATCACTCGGGTCCTGTAAGAAACAGGAGAGAGAGAGAGAGAGACCCCGACGCCAGGCCCCCCTTGGAGGCCCGTGGAATTTTGCCCCCCTGTCCTCCCCCTCAGCAGCCCTTTAAAAACTATTACAACCACAAATGCATCATTATAGTGCTGTCTACACACATACTGCCTTCCTCAAACTTGCACTGATCACATTGCTCCTTTTGAAACAAGTGACCCCCACACCATCCTAATCAGGAAAATGGCAAATTAATTCCAATCACACAGTGGTGTAGTTAATCTCCACATTGAATCACATCACAATACCAAGATGCGATTATCAACTGTCCAAATACTGTTCCATAATTAACAAGTAAGTAAAAAGTCCAGCCGCAGCTACACCACTGCATGAATTGGACAGATCAACTTGACAAATCAAAATATTTCCAAAGTCCCAGGTGCGGTCAAATGTCACACCATTAATCTTTAAGCTGAAATACACAGTCACAATGCTGCTAGAACCCGTTTCATACAGATACCGAATCCAACACGGTCCGTGCTTCGCTCCATTACGCGTTATCAGGGGTTGGACATCTTGAAATAAGAATAACAGTCACTATACAATGCTGTGCTGAGTATCAAAGAACATGCCCACTCTCTGCCCTCAGACATGCTCCCGTTGCCAAAAAATACATTTTAGTTTATAGCACGTGGATAGCATGTGCACATGACAAAATTATGGTGGGACATCTAAGCGCGATCCATGGTACACACCATTTTTTCTTGCACTCAGCATGTGTTAGTGCTTGCCATAGCTTTGTAAAAAGGACCCTTATTTAGGATGATATATACCAAATTTTGTGAAAATTGGTCAAGTTTTGACAGAGTTATGCAGAAAACAAGCTTTGTATGTTTTATTAAAACCCACCCCTCCCGATTTTTAGCTAGTAGCGGGCAGTGCATTTATAGCCTGACACCAGTGCTAAGCCCAGATATTCAACGCGGGCTGTTTCCGGTGACCAGCATTGAATATCTTTTTTTGGGGGGTAACCGGTCAAGTCAATATTCAGTGCTAGCTGGTTAAGCTTATCACAGCCAAAGATAGGACTGCTATGTAGGCGGTCTGCTTTGGGTGCTAAGCTTAGCTAGCGAAGTGCTGAATATTCACAATTAGTAAAATATGCCCGTTTCTGAGACAAATGAAACGGGTGCTAGCAAGGTTATCCTCCGAGTTCCAGCTTGGCCCCTCCCTCCCCCCTCCCCTCTGAGATCCATGCCCCTCTCCCTCCCTCCCTCTCCTCCCCTCCCCTCCGAGTTCCATGCCCCCCCTCTCCGAGTTCCAGACCCCCGCGCCTCGCACCCTCTCTCTCCTCCCCTCTGAGTTCCAGTTCCCTTTCCCTCCGAGTTCTAGGCCCCCTTCCCTCTGAGTTCCAGGCCCCCTCCCTCCCTCCCTCTCCTCTTCTCCCCTCCGAGTTCCATGCCCCCCTCTCTTCTCCGAGTTCCAGACCCCTGCGCCTCCCTCCCTCTCTCTCTCTCCCCTCCGAGTGGCAGCCCGACCTGCATTGCCCACCCTCTTCTCCCAGTCCTCCGCCTGCCCCTCGCTTTCCTGCGTGCCAGACTGAATTTGAAAGTTCTTACCTCGGGGTCCTCCGGCAGCAGTAAAAGGCGAGCAGGCACGGCGCTTCAGCCTGCCTTCCCTTCTGTCTCAGCTCTGCCTCTGGTCCCACCCTCATTTCCTGTTTCCGGAAGGGTGGGACCAGAGGATATAGCTGGCTAGCCGCTATGCACTAACCCCCAAATTCTATATATGGCGCCTTAAGTTGTGTGCAATAATTTGGCCATGCAGCCAAATTGCATGCACAACTTAATTGATTAACAAGCTAATTAGCGCTGATAATTGATACTTCACAACAAATTTGCAGCATTAATTGGCTTTAATTAGAATCAACATGCACAACTTTTCTAGGCGTATTCTATAACGTGGTGGATGTAAATTCTAATTTGCACAGTTGAAAAGGGGGCATGGGCATGGGCGTATAATGGGCCGGTTGTGATTATTTCAAAAAACTATGCACACTATTATAGAATACACCTAATCCGCACCTATCGTATGCACAGGTATTTAGGCCTGGTTTTAGGTAGCCTAAATAGGTGCACCTAAATTTTAGGAGCAAGAACAGCACGCTGAATGTTAGTGCTTAGCCAGTTAAATGCTATTTAACCGGCCAGGAGCCGTTCCTGGCCAGTTAAATAGCGCTGAATATCAGCCAGAAAATATTTAAATCCTAAAGTTTTGGGGTTTTAGGGCATCAGAGATTTCTATAGTTAAAGAAGGTCAAAGGACTTTCCTAGGGATAAAGCCTTGCGCATATCTAGGCCTACAAACTTTTCTCAATGATCTGCCCATTAGTTTTTAACATAAACAGTGCTTCAAATGTGCATCCACAACTTACGGCAGGCGAGGACTTATCTGAAGCAACACTGCAAACAAGAAGTAAAAATTCAGACTACCTGATGCTAAAAACTGGTCTCCCACCGTGAAGAAACCCACACTGAAAACAACACGCTGTTGAAGGGGATTTTAACAGAGTGAAGTTCCACATGAATAGCGAACCCATAGTACAAAAAGTGTTTCAGTAGAGTGACTGCCCGCTTCCAGGATTCAGTTATTTCACCTCTCACCTCACGTCTTTAACAAGGGATAATACTGCTCACACAACTTAACAAACGAAGTCTCTGGAGGTTCTGAATCAAATAGGCTCATAGCATGTTATTGAGCTGAACAATCAAGGAAACAGCTTTGGAATTGGATTTTGCTGTTAACCCTCCTTTCTCCTGATCATTAGGGCTGCACCAGGGTAAGGCCTCCAGGAAGGCAGGATCAGATGCCAACCCTAAGCATCTCAGAATTCTAGGCAGCTTTTAGCAGGCAGCAGAAAATGTGCCAGCACTCAGTACAAGAGAATATTCCCTGAAGAGAAGCCCTGTCAGAATCTAATGAACCACAAATTAAAACTTTCGGTTAAACATGGCATGCCAAACTCTTGCAATCTAAAGAGGTTTTATTGTAATTCAGTTTAGAGGAAAGTTTATTTTGACCCTGGGATGGTGGATTCTGCAGCTTTTTCAGAACCCACAATAGTTATAGCTCCAGAGAACCAGGAGGAAAGAATTTTTTTGTTTACTTCCTTAACTACAGTATTATCTTTTTTGCTATATTTTCCATTAAAAAAAATCTTATATTCTAATTTAGATGTTAGCCAGATTCTCTCTTCTCGTCCCTACCACTTTATCTCATCAAACTAGTATACCACAATGCAGATTGATCTACTGGACATAATACAGGGGCATAATCGAACGGGGCCGGCCATCTATATGGCCGGCCCTGTAAAGCGGCGTCCCGACCATATTATCGAAATAAGATAGCCGTCTATCTTTTGTTTCAATAATACAGTCGGAGCCGGCCAAATCTCAGCATTTGGGCCGGCTTTAGAGATGGCCGGCATTGGTTTCCGGCGATTATGGAAACTAATGCCGGCGATCTCAAACCAGGCCAAATCCAAGCCATTTGGTCATGGGAGGATCCAGCATTTGTAGTGCACTGGTCCCCCTGACATGCCAGGACACCAACTGGACACCCTAGGGGTCACTGCAGTGAACTTCAAAAATTGCTCCCAGGTGCATATCTCCCTTACCTTGGGTGCTGAGCCCCCCAAATCCCCCCCAAAACCCACTCTCCACAACTCTACACCACTACCATAGCCCTAAGGGGTGAAGGGGGGCACCTACATGTGGTTACAGTGAGTTTTGGGGGGGCTCTGCGACAGAAAGCAGTTGGAGCCGGCAAAATCAGCTTTCGATTATACTGATTTGACTGAGTTCAGGAGATAGCCGGCCATCTCCCAATTTGTGTTGGAAGATGGCTGGCCATCTCCTTCGAAAACAAGCAGGATTCTCTCTATCGAACTGGCAACAGAGTATTTTATTTATTTATTTATTTATTTGTTACATTTGCATCCCATATTTTCCCACCTATTTGCAGGCTCAATGTGGCTTACGTAGTACCGTGGAGGCGTTCGCCAAGTCCGGTAATGAAACAAATAGAGGTGGTATTGTGGTTGAATAAGGAACATGTGTTTCAGTTACAATGGGGATCAAGGAGAGGAAAAATTAGGTAGTATCCATTATGAGCTTTGGTTATGTTGTGTTGCAGAGTGCAGGCATTTATGTTGGGTATAAAAGCACTCGGACCAGAATTCCAGAGATGTACATATGCAAAAACCTCTGGAGTAGATTTTCAAAGGGACTTAAGTGTGCAGGAGAGATTTAAGAGATCTTAAACCCTGGCTACCCCAGATATTCAGCAGCACTTGAGTGCACAGTACCACTGAATATTGACTGTCCTTTTAATGGTTGATCCGTTACTTTTATTTAAGAGTATCCAGTGACACGTCATAGGAAGAGCTATGTCATTAACAATGTTTTACTTTATCTTTATCCACTGACAAAGCTTTGTTTCTTTCTTTTTGGCGGTACTTTGTGTAACGGCTGTTCCGCCACAGGACTGAAGGATTTATCACATACACACGGTAACTCTGATTTTTATGAAGGATTTATAATGGAGTGTTTAAATTTATCATAGTTTTTAATGAACTAAGATATATTTTTTATACACATGTGGGAGTTAGAATGGCATGATTAATACCTCTGTAGTTTCACTGACTTCAGTCTTTTTTTTTATATAGTATCATTTCCCAATGTTATGCGGGATTCATGGATTTGTGGTAAGACTTTTTTTGTCATGCATGCATGCAAGTCACAAAAAAAGTGCTTTGATTTCGTTAGAATTCTTCTTTCATTTTACTTTCTTTGGACATTTGGTTCGAAATGTTTGCTCTTTGGTTTACTATACGGAGTAGTAAACTCTATTTGAATCGCTCTGTTTTTCAGGACTTCACTGCACTTGAATCTCTCACTTGCGATTTCATTTCTAATATATATATATATATAATTTTGATTTATTTAAGATTAACTGTGCATCATCCTGACTTTCACTTGATTAATTATAATATGCAATTTTTTGGCACTGATGGTCACTTTTCTTATAGTGAAGTGCTGAATGTATATCCGTTGGGCTACCTTGCGATGTTTATATCCAGTACATTTTTATTTTATTGCACATGTATGGATTTTAGGTACAATCACCATATATATATATATAAGTACATAAGTACATAAGTAGTGCCATACTGGGAAAGACCAAAGGTCCATCTAGCCCAGCATCCTGTCACCGACAGTGGCCAATCCAGGTCAAGGGCACCTGGCACGCTCCCCAAACGTAAAAACATTCCAGACAAGTTATACCTAAAAATGAGGAATTTTTCCAGTCCATTTAATAGCGGTCTATGGACTTGTCCTTTAGGAATCTATCTAACCCCTTTTTAAACTCCGTCAAGCTAACCGCCCGTACCACGTTCTCCGGCAATGAATTCCAGAGTCTAATTACACGTTGGGTGAAGAAAAATTTTCTCCGATTCGTTTTAAATTTACCACACTGTAGCTTCAACTCATGCCCTCTAGTCCTAGTATTTTTGGATAGCGTGAACAGTCGCTTCACATCCACCCGATCCATTCCACTCATTATTTTATACACTTCTATCATATCTCCCCTCAGCCGTCTCTTCTCCAAGCTGAAAAGCCCTAGCCTTCTCAGCCTCTCTTCATAGGAAAGTCGTCCCATCCCCACTATCATTTTTGTCGCCCTTCGCTGTACCTTTTCCAATTCTACTATATCTTTTTTGAGATACGGAGACCAGTACTGAACACAATACTCCAGGTGCGGTCGCACCATGGAGCGATACAACGGCATTATAACATCCGCACACCTGGACTCCATACCCTTCCTAATAACACCCAACATTCTATTCGCTTTCCTAGCCGCAGCAGCACACTGAGCAGAAGGTTTCAGCGTATCATCGACGACGACACCCAGATCCCTTTCTTGATCCGTAACTCCTAACGCGGAACCTTGCAAGACGTAGCTATAATTCGGGTTCCTCTTACCCACATGCATCACTTTGCACTTGTCAACATTGAACTTCATCTGCCACTTGCACGCCCATTCTCCCAGTCTCGCAAGGTCCTCCTGTAATCGTTCACATTCCTCCTGCGACTTGACGACCCTGAATAATTTGTGTCATCGGCGAATTTAATTACCTCACTAGTTATTCCCATCTCTAGGTCATTTATAAATACATTAAAAAGCAACGGACCCAGCACAGACCCCTGCGGGACCCCACTAACTACCCTCCTCCACTGAGAATACTGGCCACGCAATCCTACTCTCTGCTTCCTATCTTTCAACCAGTTCTTAATCCATAATAATACCCTACCTCCGATTCCATGACTCTGCAATTTCTTCAGGAGTCTTTCGTGCGGCACTTTGTCAAACGCCTTCTGAAAATCCAGATATACAATATCAACCGGCTCCCCATTGTCCACATGTTTGCTTACCCCCTCAAAAAATGCATTAGATTGGTGAGGCAAGACTTCCCTTCACTAAATCCGTGCTGACTTTGTCTCATCAGTCCATGTTTTTGTATATGCTCTGCAATTTTATTCTTAATAATAGCCTCCACCATCTTGCCCGGCACCGACGTCAGACTCACCGGTCTATAATTTCCCGGATCTCCTCTGGAACCTTTCTTAAAAATCGGAGTAACATTGGCTACCCTCCAGTCTTCCGGTATTACACTCGATTTTAGGGACAGATTGCATATTTCTAACAGTAGCTCCGCAAGTTCATTTTTTAGTTCTATTAATACTCTGGGATGAATACCATCAGGTCCCGGTGATTTACTACTCTTCAGCTTGCTGAACTGACCCATTACATCCTCCAAGGTTACAGAGAATTTGTTTAGTTTCTCCGACTCCCCCGCTTCAAATATTCTTTCCGGCACCGGTGTCCCCCCCAAATCCTCCTCGGTGAAGACTGAAGCAAAGAATTCATTTAATTTCTCCGCTACGGCTTTGTCCTCCTTGATCGCCCCTTTAACACCATTTTCGTCCAGCGGCCCAACCGACTCTTTGGCCGGTTTCCTGCTTTTAATGTATCTAAAAAAGTTTTTACTATGTATTTTTGCTTCCTACGCTAATTTCTTCTCAAAGTCCTTTTTGCCCTCCTTATCTCCGCTTTGCATTTGGCTTGGCATTCCTTATGATCTATCCTGTTACTTTCAGTTGGTTCTCTTCTCCACTTTCTGAAGGATTGTTTTTTGGCTCTAATGATTTCCTTTATCTTACTGTTTAGCCACGCCGGCTGACGTTTAGTCTTTTTTCCCTTTTTTCTAATACGTGGAATATATTTGTCCTGAACCTCCAGGATGGTGTTTTTAAACAGCATCCACGCCTGATGCAAGTTTTTTACTCTGCGAGCTGCTCCTTTCAGTCTTTTTTTCACCATTTTTCTCATTTTGTCGTAATCACCTTTTCTATAGTTAAACGCTAGCGTACTTGATTTCCTAGTTTCACTTCCTTCAATGCCAATATCAAAACCGATCATATTATGATCACTGTTATCAAGCGGCCCTCGTATCGTTACCCCCTGCACTAGATCATGAGCACCACTAAGGACTAAGTCTAGTATTTTTCCTTCTCTTGTCGGCTCCTGAACTAGCTGTTCCATGAAGCTGTCCTTGATTTCATCAAGAAATCTTATGTCCCTTGCGTGTACAGATGTTACATTAACCCAGTCTATATGCGGGTAATTGAAATCCCCCATTATTATTGTGTTGCCCAGTTTGTTTGCGTCCCTGATTTCCTTTAACATTTCCGCATCCGTCTGTTCGTCCTGGCCAGGCGGACGGTAGTACACTCCTATCACTATCCTTTTCCCCTTTGCACATGGAATTTCAATCCACAGTGATTCCAAGGAGTGTTTTGCTTCCTGCAGAATTTTCAATCTATTTGATTCAAGGCTCTCGTTAATATACAATGCTACCCCTCCACCAATCCGATTCACCCTATCACTACGATATAATTTGTACCCCGGTATGACAGTGTCCCACTGGTTATCCTCCTTCCACCAGGTCTCAGAGATGCCTATTATATCTAATTTTTCATTTAGTGCAATATATTCTAACTCCCCCATCTTATTTCTTAGGCTCCTGGCATTCGCATATAGACATTTCAAACTATATATATAGATAGATAGATAGATAGATAGATAGATAGATATAGATATATATAAACATGGATTCTCGTTGATATTTCTAGTCCTCTCATCGTTTTTTATTTTTATTTTTGTGAAGATAAATCATATCATGCTTTTTTTTGATATTACACATACATTTTTTAAATGTTATTTTCAGCTCAGCTCTCTATATTGATTACGCTACGTGATTCATACACATATGAGCATTGGACATTGTTGTGGTAAGCAAAGAAGAGTGAACGGTTTCTTTTTGGCAGTAGTATTTTTGTTACCTTTGGTCAACGCTGTGTTCTACTTTATTATCATCATTGTTGGGGAATCTGTATTTAGAAGATAAATTGGGAATTCATCAGACACAATTATGTTTTTTACCATATAGTTACAACCCCCTCTTTATTTATTTTATGAATATTTTATATATGTAAATTGTTTTGTTTATTATATACAAATTATCATTACTGTATGTAATTTATTTATATCTTTGTATATTTTATAATAGACCCCTGACGCAGGCGCTTGGTCGCCAAAACATGGCGCGTGTCGGGTCCATTTAATAAAGAATTCCTTTTGTCCTGTTCCTGAAGGTCCACTTGTGCTTTTTGTTTTGCTTTGGTTTCTTGTTGCATTTGGAACCCTCTCTTTTCTACCACAGTATGGTTTGTGCCTGGCAGTCTGAGGGCAGAGTCAGGGAGGAGCCAGCAGTTATGTGAGCAAAGGCAATAATCAATACTAGTGCCCACATAGCTAACTGGGCAAACAGGACAACACAAAAGACAGCTTTAACTTTGCCCAGTTAGCTATTTACATGTAACCCTTTCTTGCCTGATGAGGATCAGGCAGATTACTTTGAGGAAATTTAGAACTGGTTTGTGAGATCAAGGCCAGGACTAGGGTTACCATATTTTGTCCTCTGAAAAAGAGGACACATGTCATGCCCCTGCCCTGCCCCTGCCCACCCACACCATGCCCCCTGCCTCACTCACACCACGCCCCCTGCCCCACCCACACCACGTCCTTTTCGGATCCTCATCCCGCCCCGTCACATATTCCCTTCCCCCGGGTGACATATTTCCCTCCCCTGCCCCCCGACACCTCCCCACCCTCTTGTCACATATTCCCCTCCCCTCCCCTTACTTACTATCTACTGCCCTGGTGGTCTAGTGACCTCTAGTGGTCTAGTGACCTGCCCTTGCCCTGCATCCTTCTCGGTCTCGGCTGGGGATTCAAAATGGCCGCCGAGAGTTGAAGTGGCCTCGCAAGACTTCAATTGTCGGCAACCATTTTGAATCCCCAGCCGAGACCGAGAAGGATGAAGGGCAAGGCAGCGCTCTGGGCAGGAAAGAGGTGGCTCTTTCCTGCCCTGAAGAGGTCACTAGACCACCAGGGCAGATATTAAGTAAGGGGAGGGGAGACCCAAGGCGCCGCTCGCTCGCCCGCCCGTTTGTCCAGAAATCTGGACAAACAGGCAGGCGGGCAAAACCCGCCGGACACCCCCTCAAAAAGAGGACATGTCCGTGGAAATCCGGACGAATGGTAACCCTAGCCAGGACCAGTTTACACTGGGAGGCTGGCACAGTAATCCACTCACTCAGCACACTCCTTTCATCAAATACTATATATACTCAAATATAAACCTATAAGAGTATAAACCGAGGTAACAGTTTTGCCCTCAAAAAAGGAGGAAAACTGTTAAGTTAAATATAAACAGGGGGGGGGGGGTATACTTAAGTGTTTCCCTTCCTCTCCGCTCCCTTGTGGTGTCCTGCATTTCTCCCCGTCCCCTCTCCTCCGTGGTGTGCAGCGTTTTTGCCGTTATCGTCCTCCCTCTTTCTCTCTTTTTACCCCCCCCCCCCCACACACACACTGTTTCTTCTCCTCCTTCCCTCCCCCTCCCCGTGGTAACCAGAATGTTTTCATCCACACTCCCATGCCCTTGAAGTGCCTGGAATTTCTTCCTCCATCATGCGTTGATCGGTGTATTTTTTTTCCCACCCCCTCTTCCTCCCCCACTGCAGTGCCCAGAATTTCTTCCTCCACCCTGCAGAGACCAGCCTTCCCCCCTCCCCCCCCCCCCCCCCCCCCCCGATGACAGGAATGTCTTCCTCTACCCCAGTGATTGTCATTTTACTTCCTACCTCCTGCTGACACTGACACAGAAAGCTATGCGCTGGGCAGGTGCATCTATGCATGCTCAAGGCCTTACGGCTTCCACTCTGTCTGAGAATCTTGGAGAGGTTGAGAGCCAGCAGGCTTTGAGCATGTGCAGATGCTCAAAGTGCTGCACCTGACCAGCGTATGGCTTTCTTTGTTAGCGTCAGCCAGAGGTAGGAGCTGCAGCAATGCCGGAGGAAGTAGGGAGTAAAATGACGGTCACCAGGGGTAGAGGAAGACATTCCAGTCTCTGGGAACGGGGGGGCAGTAGGAAAAACACATGCTGGTCACTACGGGGCAGTGGAAGAAATTCTGGGCACCGCAACAGGGGAGAGGGTGGAAAATATATGCCAGTCATCGCGGGGTGGAGGAAGGGAGAGAGACTTGAATATAAACTGAGACCCACCCCCTCTGGTTTTTGGGCTTTTGTTTATGTCCCAAAAATTTCAGTTTATATTCAAGTATATATAGCAAATCAGTCCAGGCCATAAGTTGCAGTTTTGAACCAAAAGGTTTACATAACTTGGATGATGCAGGCAAAAACATTGGACAAATGCTTAGAAACAACTATATATAAGCAGTAACAGAATACCGTATTTGAAACACAGCCTTTAAAACATTTCCTTATGAATCCTCTACCTTGATAGAGGTTCCCTGGTAAAAGTCCTATTTAGCTTTTCTCTCTCTAGGCCCCACTTCTAGAAAGCAGCTGATCTGTTAGTCTATTTTTGGTAGCAGGTTCTGTGAGTCTTCAGGAACCTAAACCCTGTAAGTGGTCCCTTCCCCTAGGGCAGTGATGGCGAACCTATGGCACGCGTGCCAGAGAGGGCACGCTGAGCCCTCTCCCTTGGCACGTGCACCGTCGCTGGTCTGCCCAAGCTCCCTCCCTCTGAGCACCAGTTCGGTCGGCCTCCTGCCCTCCCTCCAACCAAACAAGCATCAGCCCGCCCGCCCGTTCTCCCTCCCAGCACCAGGAACCCCCCCTCCTCTGAAATTTAAAAAGCGTACCGTCCTCGGGGTTAAGGCGGCGTTCAGTGGCAGCGAAGCGCATGTTCTTCGCTCGGCGCGCCTTCGGCCTTCCCTTCTGTCTCTGAAGCTCTGGTCCCGCCCCTCATAGGCTATCATAGGGATGGTCAAATGTGGTAACCCCGCCCATAATGAGTACCGGCACTTTGTGATAAATAATTCGATTTTGGGTTGCTGTTTGGGCACTCGGTCTCTGAAAGGTTCGCCATCACTGCCCTAGGGGAACTCAGCCACTAGGGTTCTCTGTCTCTAAGTTTCTCCTGGGATTCTCCTCTGGTCCCTACTTGTTTCTTTTTCTGCCCTTCCTTCTCTATAGGAAAGGTGCTAAGCTTGTTCCCCATTTCAGCTTCCATCTGTTAGATGCACTTCCCTTCTGTTCTTTTCAGGTACAGTGATTTGGATAGCCAGAGGCCCTCTTCATTTTAGTTGATGGCATTTTAATAGAGCCAAGCCTCATCCAAGGAGTAGGAGCCAAAGACAAGGCTACTCCCACTGGGATTGGTATTTTATGCCAACAGCTTCCCTACAAAGGAGGAAGGGGAGCCACGGAGAAGGCAGGAAGGTCGACTGCTCCTAATGGGGTAGGTGCAGGAAGGAGGCATTGGAAATTTTCACTGTTATGTTATCTCCCATGGTGACAAGAGGGAAAGAACCCCCAAACAAAACAAACATTCCCCTAAATGATTCAGGAAACAACATGATATGAAAATTTTATGGGTGCCCATCTCTACCAGTTACCACTTCGGCACAAAATAATAAAATGTCAACAGCAGTTAGTCTCAGCATCAGGATCTCAAGGATTCTCAGAGGAACCTCTTTGTTGCTGCTTCCTAAAATCCCCTAGCCATGATGCTAATGTCAGCAAGGCAGAGCTATAGCCAATCTGCTACCTGCAGGTTTCCACAGCTCTAGAAGGCACTAAGGAGCATTGCAAATAGTGTTGATGATTAGAGCAGTAAATCACAAACTGTTTAATGCTGGAGAAAGCTGTGTATAGTTCTTTTTTTCAATCACAGCCTTCTTCAGACTAGACACTCTCATTTCCTGAATTAAATCACATTCTGCCTGATATTTGGCTTGAAGCTGAAGTTTTGTCATATGTTCATCTTGAAAAATTTACAGCTCTTGTCTAACCTTTCCCTTTCTCAGAGGAGTCTGCATGGTGACGCCCGAAGGGTTGGAAAGAAACATGAATCACCATTTGAGGATAATCTTTTCAAATTCCTCTGTTCTGCTAAAACTCCCTACTCCTGACAAGGAATTCTCAATGTCATAATTTGTTTTTTTGTTGTTGTTTGATCGTTTTTTAAAGTTAGTCCTTCAAAATCTTGGATCCTTGTTTTAGAATTGTTTGGTTCTGCTCCTGTGTGTACATGAAACTACCCAACACGGTGATCACAGTGCCAGCTGCACCCTACTATAACATCATGACATTGTTTCTGTGGATAATTGTGTTGCCCAGTATAACGTCACCAAGAACGAACTCCTCAACATGTTGCCTAAGACATGCCCTGTTACGTGATATTTTGCCTATTTCTTTCTCTTTCAGAATCTCATTTCCTTTCCCTATCACTTTCTCTGTTAAAACTCTTTATTACAATTAGTTCTCATTCTGCCTTTACACTGACTCCATCTACTCACTTGTTTCCTTCTGTTATTCTCTTTGCTGCCCCAGTCTTATGGACTGGTTTTGACTTCTCGCTTCCACATACTTTCTCACTCCTTTTTCTTTCCTCTGTACTTTTCTCTCATTCCTGCTCTCCTACTTACTCCCCTTTATTTGTCCTGTTTCTTGATCTTTTCTTTCATTTCTTTCCTTACCTCACCCATTCCATGTTACCTTTTTTCAGCCACATAGAACCAAATTCCATATATAATTCCTACAAAATTGTCACCAAAAAACAGTGCACTTAGCGCTTTCTATAAACTCTGTTTGGCTACTCTTATGTTCAGCTATAATTTCAAACAATATAACTGGAATTTAAATGGAATAGTGACCATGAAGTTTGAATATTGACCTGTTGATATTTTACAAAAAGGAAATGTTGATTGTTTATGTATGTTTTTCATTTCCTCTATGGCATAGGTGGGCCAGAAAAAAAAATAAGACATAGCAAAAGTAAATTGATGAAATAAGATTTATAGGCCTCAGAGTTTGCAGATATTTTTCTATTAACAAGTTAGAAATCAACAGTCCCTAGAATGTGAAACTGAGAATTACAATGCAATTAAGAAACATATTAGCTAAAATGAATCAAGGAAACTGATGAGATTATTTTCAAAAGCGGAGAAAATGTTCACAATATTAAATACTTCATTTTCTTGTTCCACTAGATGAAAGAACAAGGCTAATGGAAAATGGCCTTTGCAGATCAACAACATCTCTCCACGGCTGTCACTTGGGCTTAATAAGCTTTTTTCTGACCCAGTATTTCCAAACTATTAAAAAAAAAAGAGAATTAAAAACAAATTATAACAGCTGAGGTCCCTCAATTTATTAATGGCATCTTACTAGAAGAGTGAAATAACTAAAGCATTAATTCATACTTATTGTGCCAGTACTCACAGGTCCTAATGTAAAAGCAAAGGCTTCACCAGTGAAGTCTATGTGCTGAACACTATAGTACTGTCACACAACAATGAGGGTGAGCCCTAGGGCCACAACCAAGTTTGCGCTGCCTAACTAACCCAGAGGCTAGGTAGGCCTCAACTGGTGGCAGGCGAGTCACACCCAGACTAGCATCAAGGCTGACCAAGTCTTGAGGTTCACCAAGAGAGTAGGTAGTACTATAACGGAGGCAAGCGAGCTGTTCCAGATGCCAATGGTACTGAAGAGGCCCAAGAAAGTCCAAACAATCTCAGGCATGGTCAGACAAGCAGGAGTCAGGGCAGGTGGCAGTCCAGAGAAATCAAAGAGACAAGCCGGGGTCTGAGCTGAGAAGTCAATCCAAGTAAGGGAGCAGGAATAAGGACAGGATGGCTGGAGACATGGACTAGATCAAGGGCAGACAGGCTAGAGTCATGGACTGGAGCAAGGGCAGGCTGGCTGATGAGATGGAACCAGGACAAAGGCAAGGACAGGAACAGGAACCATGTGTAGAAACTCACACAAGGCAAAAGCCAGGAGAACTGTTGGAAAGGCAATACAGAAGAGTCCGAAGATCCTTTTGAAGGCTGCAGCTCATGATGTCATCATCGGTGTCCAGATGATCTGCCATGCTGGTCCTTTAAATCCAGGCCTGTGGTGCACGCGCTCACTTAGTAAGACCAGCGTCAGTTGATGCCAAAGACACCTACGAGGGAGCAGCCCGCATGTCTGGCAGGGTGCCGAAGAACACCGGGAGCAGCAGCACTGGTGGCACACTGAGCCCAAGGTACAGCCCAAAGCCCCAGGGGGGAGCAGGGAGCCTGACCCCGATGCCCCCAGTCAGTAGCAGTTGAGTTGGGGCATGGGGCACCTACCCCTCAAACTGCAATATCACTTCTACTTCTACTTTAAAATGCTACTAGATGTTCATAGCACTGTAGAGATGCATATAGGAGACAACTCCCTGCTCAATAAAGCTTACAGTAGAGTAAAAATAAACATTTACCCCTGTATTCTATATAGGTCACCAAATTTTGGGTGTGGATCTCAGGTCAGCGCAAAAACGAATTAGTTAACGAGCCATTAATAATCAATAATCGGTTTACATGTGGTTCTGCCCTGTGCCATATGTTATAAACTTCGTGACTACATTTTATAGTGCACAGCCCAAAAGTGAGCATGGCCATGGGAAGAGGCATGGGCGGGTCAGGCAAGTTCCCAGAAATTAGGTGCAATATTATAAAATAGGGTCATTTTTGCACCCAACTGCATTTACACCAAGTTTCAGCAGGCATAAGTGCATGGGCCTGAAATCCGTGCTAAGCTAGTATTCTAAATAGGACGTTCCATGCAGAGCACCCTTTCCAGGTTACCAATGTAGCATGGATCTTATCGGTACCTAACTTTGGGTGTCATTTATAGAATTTCTCCCATGACAAACAAGAATCTGCTGTGTGAAAACAAAGCTAACAGCAATACAGGTCAAAGAGACTTTTATCTACTCATACTATGATACACATGCTGTTTATTTATATATCTCATTGATCTTATTCTTAAAGAGTGCCCTCAGAAATTACCACTCGTTTGAAGGCAACATCATTTTTTTGCCAGGTGGCATAGCACATCTTTCATAGGGTCACTCTTAATATATAAGTGTAAGTGCTGTTGCCTTAATCAAAACGTGCTATAACATAATTCAGAAGCGTTGGATGGCTTTAACCCAGGGCATTTCCAGGGGAAGCCGCATGGTACAACAAACAAGCTGGACAAGCAAGTTGAGCATTAAAATTTATTTTTTTAAAGCGTTTTAAGATAAGTACACGTTTTTTCTGATTTTTGTGCACTATATTATGTTATAGCACATTTTGATTAAGGCAATAGCACTTACACTTATATATTAAGAGTGACCCTATCCCTATGAAAGATGTGCTATGCCACCTGGCAAAAAAAATGATGTTGCCTTTAAGCGAGTGGTAATTTCTGAGGGCACTCTTTAAGAATAAGATCAATGAGATATATAAAGAAACAGCATGTGTATCATAGTATGAGTAGATAAAAATCTCTTTGACCTGTATTGCTGTTAGCCTTGTTTTCACACAGCAGTGAATATCTTTGGTTTCCAGTAGGTATATTATTTTTTTACCAAGGATTGTGGGATTTTGCTTTTGCATATATCCAAATTCTATTTATGGCACCTAGAGTTACGTGCACCTAATTTAACGCAAGTAACTTAATTAAATAACGAGCCATCAGTGCTGATAATTATCAGCACTAATTGGCGCTAATTAGGATTTACACGCATATCATATTTTATAACGATCATCCCATGGAAAATTGTATATTGGGGTGACTGTCCACTGGATAAATACAGTCTTTAGAGAGGAAGTCTGCTTGTCCAGCCTTAAGACTGAAAGGTTCCCACATATTTAATATTCTTGCATCAGTTCTCGAAGATATTCAATTTGCCATCAGATGAAAGATTGTTAGAACAACAATAAACAATGATTCCAACTTTGTGAAAGCTTTCTCTGAAATTGGACAGTATAGCAATGATAACAAAGATGAGATGAAGATGCAAGTGATGAATTAGACAGCACGCCTTCTAATGGAGGTTGTAATGACAATGATGATAAAGGTATTCTTTGCTATAAGGAAGTCAAGTGTTTCAGACAGAGATTCCTTTGATCAAAACCTACAGACCCAGTCAAAACACATCAGTAGTATTCAGTGGCGTAGCAGGGGGGGCTGCCACCCGGGGCGGGGTGGTTCACCATTGCACCCCCCCCCCCCCGGGTGCAGCACAATGACATCCCCCCCTTGGTGCATCGACACCCCCTCCCCCCCCCGACCAGCTCCCGCACCCTACCTTTAAAAAGAATGTCGGAATCCGAGGCGAGGCGCAGTCCCTCGCGCCTGCCCTGCACGTAAAAGAAATGAGGACAGTCGGGCCTTCTCTCGCTCTGTCCCACCCTTGCGAAAATAGGAAGTTGCGTCAACGGAGGGCGGGACAGATAGAGCGAGGGAAGGCCCGACGGTCCACATTTCTTTTACGTGCAGGGCAGGCGCGAGGGGCTGCGCCTCGCCTCGGCTTCCGATATTCTTTTTAAAGGTAGGGTGCGGGAGCTGGTCGGGGGGGGGGTGTCGATGTGCCAAGGGGGGGAGCTGGCAGGGAGCACACCCCCTGAGCTGACACCCGGGGCGGACCGCCCCTCCCGCCCCCCCCCCCCCCCCTTGCTACGCCACTGGTAGTATTGCAGGCTGGTCTGATTTGAAGGAAATTTTTATCAAACTGAACAATCCACTTCCTGCCAGTGCAGTTGTTGAATACATTTTCAGCTGTACTGGATTACTGGCATGAGTGAGAGTCATTTTCAAAATTTAGGGGTCCTTTTAGTAAGGTACGCTGAAAAATGGCCTGCGGTAGTGTAGGCACGTGTTTTGGTCATTCGCAGAATCATTTTTCAGTGCACCTGTAAAAAAATGCCCTTTTGGGGGGCCGAAAATGGACGTGCGGCAAAATGAAAATTGGTACACGTCCATTTTGGGTCTGAGACCTTACCACCAGCCATTGACTTAGTGGTAAGGTCTCACGCATTAACCGGGCGGTAATGGTCAACGCGTGTTCAAATGCCGATTGCTGCCTGTGCACCAGAAAATAAAAATATTTTCTGGCACACGTAGTGGACGCACATAAAAAATGAAATTACCACCTGGGCCATGTGGTAGCCGGGCGGTAACTCAGAATTGATGCGCATTGGGCGCACAAAGGCGTTTACGCTGCTTAGTAAAAGGGCCCCTTAGTTTTACAAAAAGAAAAGTGGACTGAATTGTAGAGTAATAAAGTTGGAATAAAAATGTTAACGATAGCTGCATTCATTGTGCTAACGGTACTTTTACTTTTTACTCAAAAAGTATGATATTAGGCAAATTTTTTTTTACTTTCACTTAAGTAAATCTTTTTTTATGTGTTCTTCATTACTTTTTACTTTTACTTAAGTATTAAAATATACATTTATTTTTACTTTTACTTACATATTTTGACTTACTACTTTGAACAACACTGATTATAACCATTCCTAACAGAGCAGCAAGCAAGTAAGTGTAAGGAGTAGCTAAGTGGTTTAGTGCAGTGGACTTTGAACAATGGGACCCAGGTGTAATTCCCAATTTAACTCTTATTTCTGTACATATATGTTAGCTCTCCTGGAACACAGAAATATCTTCTATACCTGAATTTAAATACACTTGGAAGTGTGATGGCTATTGCAGTGGTGTATCTTTAGATACTGTAGGTTTTTGTCTGTTCCTGCAGGGCTCACAATAACATATAAATGAAGAAAGGTAGGGTTTGTACCTGAGTCCTGTTGCTTAAAGTCCACTGCACTGACCACTAGGCTGCCCCTCTGCTCTTCAGGGACATCTCTGTGGCCATTTTTATACAAATGATGCCAGACAGATGATTTTGTGCCTGCATTTTTCTCGTTCTTATTTTGGACATTTCATTTTGGCAAATTGCTGCTCATTTTGGGAGTTTTCAGCACACGAACGTCCTTCTCATGTATTTTCAAAAGGCAATTTCAATGCTTTTCCTGTTTGAAAGTTGCTGTGAGATGGATTTTTTTTTTGGACATTATGAACAGGATGTCCCAATTCTGACTTGGACATTCTTTCAAAAATCTCCCTCCATGTGTCAGCACTTACTTGTATATTTTGGTAATTTCAGGACATAAATACGTAAGTGCTGACACAGACATATATCTTTGGCATTTTAGAAACCTATGTGTCTATCTGTGCCCAATTAGGTACAGAATCCACAATCATTTGGCACAATCACAATGTTGGGTTGGTGTGTGTGTTTCTTTGGCGGGGGGGGGGGGGGGAATACAGAGAAGCGACCCGCTAATCCTTCCTGTCCAGCACTGCCCAAAATGTGTACTTTACAGAAACATAGATGTGCTAGGAGCACGTATAAATGCTGACATTGATCTCGGTGCACGTAGATGTGCATTCCCCTTTTGAAATAGGGAATACAGGTGTACATTTTGGCCCTGCACAATCCTACCCTATTCCCACCCTAAGAACACCTAGGTTATGCCTCCTTGCAGTATTCACATATTATCAACTTGCATGTGTAAATCCCAGCTTTCTAAAATTGGGTTTTCTATGTTTATTTGACATGCACATGTAAATGCAGGTAGTTACACATGCAAACTGCAGGTCTTCTAAAATAACTACCAGTAAGTGCAAGGCTGTGCTCTAACTGTAATGGATCGAACTTTTGGTGGTGTGCGTATTATGCTTCCATACAATTAGAATGCCAAAAGGTACTTTAGTATGCACTAAAATTTATTTTGTGGATGCACTCAGGGCCAGATTCAATAAATAGCACCCAAAGTTAAATGTTGGCACCAATTGGCGGATGCCGATGTATGATGACGCACTTCTGCTTTCCACTGATGATTGATTGTTAATCGGCTTTGGCTGTGAAATATATGAGCTTATAACTCATTATTTTTAAGCATATTTGATTCCACTGACCCCTGATGCAGGCATATTTCATACCGAAGCACAGTCCTTGTCAGGTCTGCTAATAAAGGACTCTCGATTATCCCATCTTGAGTGGCCCTTGCTGCCTTTTTGCATTTCTACTGTTGTGGGTACTTTGACCCTCTCTTCTGCTGCTATATTGCGCTCTTTACAGATAGCATTGGGTGCTGAATTCCACGCCCAACTTTGGTCACAAGGAATTGGATCTCTGGTACTCAGTAATACTGTGCACAACTTTAGTGAATGCCCCTGACCTGCCTTTGCCCCTCCCATGCTCACATCCCCTTTTGAGTTGCACGTTATAAAATTTGCACAGGAAACTTTATAGAATAGCACTAAGCAAGATACGTGTGCAAATCAAAATTGTTTAAGCCCAGTATCCTGTTTACAGTAGTGGCCAATCCAGGTCACAAGTACCTGGCAAGATGCCAAAATAATAAAACAGATTTTATGCTGCTTATCCTAGAAAAAATAAAACCCAGTGGATTTTCCCCAAGTCCATCCTAATAAAGGCTTATGGACTTTTCATTTAGGAACTTGTCTAAACATTTTAGATAACTGTTATAGGTTATCAATAGAAATCAAGCAAAATAAAATATGGAAAAGAAAATAAGATGATACTTTTTTATTGGACATAACTTAATACATTTCTTGATTAGCGTAAGCTAATCAAGAAATGTATTAAGTTATGTCCAATAAAAAAGTATCATCTTATTTTCTTTTCCATGTTTTATTTTGTTTGATTTCTATTGACAACCTTTAAGAGTGGACTAACACGGCTACCACACCTCTCTACTTAAGATAACTGTTATGAAAGTGAGATAACTGAGCCAGAAGTACTAAGGTTTTTCTCCCACTTTCTGTGTGTGGGAGAAAAGCTAAGTTCATATGATCCATGACTCTATCCCAGAAATGCTCTGTTCTTTCTTTTCTTGTAATACACCATTTACTCCTGGGGGAATTCTGCACAAAATTTTAAAAATTCAGCAAAATTATGCACTGCTTATTAATGGCATTTTTGCACAGAATTTCTCCATCCTAAGGCCCAAAATTTCCTCTTATTTCTCTCTTCAAGCTCCAGCCTCCCCCACCCTCCCCAATGGTATACTTACCTTTGCCTCCTCTCACCCTCCGCAATGGCACAATCACTTTTCTCTGCCCCCTCCCATCCTCCCCAATGGCACATTCACCTTTCTTTGCCCTCTCTCACAAAGCAGTAGAATTTTATAGTTCTTTGTTAAGTCCTGTCTGGTGGGTGTCAAAATAGTTCATCATTTTGACTTCAAAGGTCTTACATTCTTGGATTGTCAAGTTTCCTTTTAGTATTCTCACCATAAAATCATTGATGCAGTGTTCCGGTTTTGTAAAGTGCTGTCCCACAGAAGTGACATCCTGGTTGGCATTGGCATTTTTCATTTGATATCTGTGTAGATAAAAACCTCTTTAGCATTTGGCTTGTTTCTCCAATATAGCACCCTTCTTCACACTGAATGACATATATCACATTTGAAGATGAACATGTGAAAGATTCCTTTATGTTGAATGTTTTTCCTTTGTGAATGACTGGGGATCTTTTGAAATGTGTTGGCACAGTTTGCAGCTAGATATAGTGCAAGGGTGTGTGCCACTCTCTTCGTTTTGAGTTTCTGTTAGGAGCTTGCTTTTCACTAGTTTGTGTTTGAAGTTCGGTGGCTGTCGGAAGGCCAGCACTGATGGGAATGGGAATATCTTTTTCAGTAGTTCATCATCCTAGAATAGTGGCTGTAGATCTTTTATTATTCTTTTCAATTTTTCTAGCTCTGGGTTGTATCACTACAAGGGGGATTCTCTCTGTGGCTTTCTTTCCCTTGTACTGCAGTAGCTTTTCCCTGGTTATTTTAAGGGCGGAGGCAACATTCTTGGAGATTATTTTGTGATTGTAGCCTTTTTGTTTGATGGATTAAGTCAGGATTTTGAGGCGTTGATCTCTGTCTCTTAGATCAGAGCAGGTACGATGGTATCTTGTGACTGGCTGTGTATAATGGATTTTTTTTGTATGTGAAGGGTGGAAGCTGGAGTTGTGGATGGAACTGCACAGTCTGTAGGTTTCCAGTATATAGATGTTTGTAGATCGCCATTGCTGATGGAAACTGTGGTGTCCAAAAAATTGACTTTTTCTGGGGAGTAGTCAATTTTGAATATGATTGTAGGATGGTATGTATTGAAAGAACTGTAAAATTGTTTTAGACTTTCTTCCCCCTCAGTCCAAATCATGAAAATGCCATCAATATACCAGTAGTATTTTAGGGGTTTAATCAGATACAGTATGTTTTCAAAAATGTCTCTTCCAGTTCTGTCATGAAGAGGTTGGCGTATTGCGGTATCATTCTGGTGCCCATCGCAGTGCCCATGATTTGCAGATAGATGTCATTGTTAAAGCGGAAATAGTTGTGAGTTAGAATACATTTGATTAATTTTGTAATAGTTTCTGGTGAGTATTGGTGGTCCGGGGTGAATGTTTTTAGGAGTTTATCACATACAGCTATGCCATCTGCATGGGGAATGTTGCTCTATAGTGATTCTACATCCATTGTGACCAGAAGGGCACCTGGTGGTAACTGCTTGATATTTTTTAATTTGTTCAGAAAGTCTGTGGTGTCTTATATGAAGCTGTTTGTCTTGTACACAAAAGGTTTAAGAATCCTCTCTATTAGTCCAGATATTTCCTCCATAAGTGTGCCAATATCAGATTTGATTGGTCTGCCAGGGTTTCCAGGTTTGGGGATTTGGGGTAGCATGTAGAATGTGCTTTTGGAAGGATGGTTTGGTATAAGTTTTTTTTTAGATGTGGCTGTACTTGCTTTGGAAGTGTTTTGATAAGATTTTTCAGCTGTTTTGTATAATCCTGTATGTGTTCCTCCTGGATCTGGCTATCTCCCTTCCCCCCAGAGATTGTGCCGCGGAAGGAGGAAGAAATGAACCGCTGCACATTGGATCACTTCCTCCTCCTCTTCCGGCTTAGACCAGACTATTTATGTGAACTGCAGGAGTCCAGTCCAAGTTGGCAGAGGAGGATGAAGTCACCCGATGTGCAGTGGTTCACTATCTCCTCCTCTTGCCACGTGATCTCTGAGGGGGAGGGGAGGAAGGAGACCTAATGCTGGCAAAGAGCAGAATCCTAATTTCAGAATTCTGTGCGTTCTGCGGGGCGGGGGAATTTTGTGCAAATTCTGTACTGTGTAGTTCTACAGAATTCTCCCAGGAGTAACCATTATTAAAGCATGCAGTAGCATAAAAGACCCAGCTACAGCAATCAGTGAGTCAGTGTACTGCTATTTAGTATATATGCTATAACAAATCACACAAACTGTGCCAGCATGCCTGCAGTGAGACAGAGTCAGTCCTTGCAGAGTGACTAATGTTTTGTTTTTTTAACTGGTGTCCTGGAGAGATGCTGCTGGCATTGTGTGTACAATGCTCAGTGACTCAGTGCGCTCCCATGCAGTGTGCGTGCATATGCCAGTGGGTCAGGTGGTGGCAGTTTGCCCGTGCTGCTTCCAGTTTTTAGCAGCTATTGAGAACTTGATATCATTTCAAAATACATAAAGCCATGGCAGAGTTCAGGATTTTAACTATCTGAACTAAATATGCAAGGAAGGCTGATTTGGGATATTCTGAGCATGTGATTAAAATGTTCAACCATAGTGCCATACCGAGGGCTCAAAAATGGAGGGGCACATGAATTGCTCCCAACCCCAGTGGCAAAGCAGCTGGAGCTGGAGAATAACACAGGGCTCAACTATACTCAATGTGGTTCTGCTCAACCATTTGTATATCACATCCCGTTTAACACTACTACAGCTTGCTTCTTGTAGGTGTTACACTGAAACATCTTGAAGCCAGGGTTCAAATCCCACTGTTGTACACTGTGGCCTTGTGCAAGTCACTTAACCCTTCATTACCTAAGATACAGACTTAGGGGCCTTTTTCTTAAGCTGCATTAATAAGCTAACACAGTGTTATCAGCATGGTACACAGTAGTGCAGGACCACTAAAACAGGGGCCTTTGTGTTAAAAATGCCATTAGCTGCCTCAAGCATGAGCACAGTCCTCTGAACTCCCCATAGTCCAACTTCACCCCCTGACCACTGACAAGCCACACACCCCACTGCTCTGGAAACTGTCCCTTATCCTATCTTCCTCCACCCCCAGTCCCCAACCCCCCTTCCCTTTGGTCCACAGGGTTAATATGTCCTCCTGCACAGCAGATCTCCCTCTCCACTGCTGCTTACAAAATGGTGCATGAACCCCTAGCAGTTGTCTTGTGATATGACTGTAATATCACAGTAGTACTGCAAGATAATCATTAGTGGGTCAAGCACCATTTTGAAGGAGGTGCTGACTTGGGCAGCAGTGGAGAGGGACTGCAGCCTCCCTGAAGGAAATACTAACCCTGTGGGCCCCTGGATAAGGAAGGGGAGATTGGCAGTAGGGGAGGATAAGGAAGGGGCAGCTTTCTGAGCTGCAAGGAGCAGGGTTGGAAAGTGGTTGGGGTGGGTTTTGTTAAGGAAGGGGGCAGAGTTGGACTAGGAGGGTCCAGGACACTGTTCCCAGGGATCAGAGGTTCTTGAATTTCCGTCACAGCCCTCATTTATTGATATCATTCTGCTAGTGGCCTGCACCACTTTACATGCAGTGCCTTTGCAGCAACAATTTACCCTGTGCAGTAAATGCAGGGCAGATGGTGGCCACACCCCCTGCATTTACCACATGGCCTTTGCACTTACCGCGATAACAAAGAACTCAAAATTCAGGGATTTTTAAAATCAGTTTGTATTAATAACAACATGTAATGACATAGGATATGCTGTTTTGACATTTCCATTTTATTTCGGATGAATCCTTACTCCCTACTACGGTTGTAAAGGCAAAAAAAAAAAAGTTTGATTTGTTTGGTTGGTTTTGGTTTGATTTTTTCATGTCATATGTAATTTTCTTTTATGTTTTTTGCTTTATTTTTTTCCTGAGGCCATCTCCTAAACCCAGCCAAATTGGTATAATCAAAAGCCGATTTTGGCCGGCTTCAACTGCTTTCCGGAGCCGACCAAACTTCAAGGGGGCGTGTCGGCAGGCAGGGTACAGAAGGCGGGACGGGGCGTGGTTACGAGATGGCCAGCTTCGCCTGATAATGGAAAAAGAAAGCCGGCCCTGACGAGCATTTGGCCGACTTCACTTGGTCCCTTTTTGTTCACAACCAAGCCTCAAAAAGGTGCCCAAACTCACCAGATGACCACTGAAGGGAATTGGGGATGACCTCCCCTTACTCCCCCTTCCACCCAAAAAAAAAATTAAAAAACATTTTTTTTGCCAGCCTCTATGCCAGCCTCAAATGTCATTCCCAGCTCCACCACAGCAGTATGACGATCCCTGGAGCAGTTTTTAGTGGGTGCAGTGCACTTCAGGCAGGTGGACCCAGACCCATCCCCCCCACCTATTACACTTGTGGTGGTAAATGGGAGCCCTCCAACCCCCCCCCCCCCAAAACCCACTACCTACATATAGGTGCCCCCCTTCATCCCTAAGGGCTATGGTAGTGGTGTACAGTTGTGGGGAGTGGGTTTTGGGGGGGATTTGGGGGGATCAGCACACAAGGTAAGGGAGGTATGCACCTGGGAGCAATTTTTGAAGTCCACTGCAGTGCCCCCTAGGGTGCCTGGTTGGTGTCCTGGCATGTCAGGGGGGCCAGTGCACTACAAATGCTGGCTCCTCCCTTGACCAAATGCCTTGGATTTGGCCGGGTTTGAGATCGCCGCCATTAGTTTCCATTATCTCTGAAAACCAATGCTGGCCATCTCTAAGGTGGGCCCAAATGTTGAGATTTGGCTGGCTCCAACCGTATTATCGAAACGAAAGATGGACGGCCATCTTGTTTGGATAATACGGTCGGGATGCCGCTTTATGGGGTAGGCCTTGAAGATGGCCGCCCTTATAGATGGCCGGCCCCGTTCGATTATGGCCCTCGGTGTCACCTAAGCATATTCTATAAGTGATGCCTAAATTTAGGTGCAGTATATAAAAGTACGCTTAGTTGATATCCCAGCACCTTCAGAGAGCCCACAAAATGCCAATTACCCCACCTATAACCTTGCCCCTTTTTGGTTGCGTATGTTAGAAGTTGGGCATGCTGCGTTAGAGAATGCGCTTAGAGAGTTGTGCACATAAATTCTAATTATTTCCAATTAGTGCTCATTATTGCTTAAGTGCTGTTATCGACACTGATTGGCTTATTAAGCCAATTAAGTTATGTATATTGTTACAGACTATGCTTGGATTTTGGCGTGGATCTCTAGGCGCACTATGTAGAATCCAGGGTAAAATGTGCACTAAGTTAGTATTCTATAAAGGATGCTTTGTGCAGATTGCCCTTTACAGAATATTAACTTAGAACTGATCATTCCAGCACTTAACTTTCAGCACCATTTGTTGAATCTGGCCCACAGTGCATCCATATTGGAAATAAACTTTAGTACTTTTTGGTGTTCTAATTGTATGGAAGCATGCTATGCACACCCCCAAAAGTTAGATCCATTACAGTTAGAGCACAACCTTGCACTTACTGGTAGTTATTTTAGAAGACCTGTTTACAATTTGCACATGCATCTACCTGCATTTAGATTTTCATGTCAAATAAACGTAGAAAACCCGATTTTAGAAAGCTGGGATTTGCACATGCAAATTTTGAATATGTGAATATGGCAAGGAGGCATAACCTAGGTGTTCTTAGGGTAGGCCTAGGATAGGATTATGCAGGGCCAAAATGTACACATGTATTCCCCATTTCAAAAGGGAAATCCACATCTACGTGCCGAGATTAATGTCAGCATTTATACTTGCTCCCGGCACATCTATGTTTCTGTAAAGTGTTCATTTTGGGCAGTGCTGGACAGGAAGTATTAGCGGGTTGCTTCCCTGTATTCCCTCCCCCCAACACACACACACCAACCCAACACTGTGATTGTGCCAAATGATTGTGGATTCTGTACCTAATTGGGGACAGATAACACATGTTAGGTTTCTAAAATGCTAAAGATATATGTCTGTGTCGGCACTTACATATTTATGTTCTGAAATTACCAAAATATACATGTAAGTGCTGACACATGGAGGGAGCTTTTTAAAGAATGTCCAAGTCAGAACTGGGACATCCTGCTCATAATGTCCAAAAAAAAATCAGTCTATCTCACAGCCATTTTCAAACAGGAAAAGCGTTGGGATTTCCTGTTTAAAAATACATGAGAAGGATATTCTTGTGCTGAAAATGCGCAAAATGAGCAGCGATTTTCCAAAATGAAATGTCCAAAATAAGAATGACAAAAATGCAGGCACAAAAAAAATCTGTCTGGCATCATTTATACAAAAATGGCCACAGAGATTCCCTGCATAGCAGAGGAGCAGCCTTGTGGTCAGTATAGTGGATTTTAACACCTTACCTCATGTACATATTATTTTGAGCCCAGCAGGAACAGAAAAAACCTACTGTACCTAAAAATACACTACTATAATAGCCATCACACTTACAAGTGTCTTATAAATTCAGGAATAGTAGGTATTTCTATGTTCCAGGAGAGTTAAAATGAAAATTAGACCTGGATCCCATTATTGAAAGTTCACTGCACTGACCACTAAGCTACTCCTTATTAGGAATTACCATAATCAGTGTTGTTCAAAGTAGTGTGTAAAAGTAAAATAAATGTATATTTTAATACTTAAGTAACAGTAAAAAGTGTAGTGAAGATCACATGAAAACATTTACGTGAAAGTAAAAATGTTATTGCTTAATATAATACTTTTAGAGTAAAAAGTAAAAGTACTATAGCTACAATAAATGCAGCTATTGTTAACATTTTTATCCCAACTTTATTGCTTTGTAAAACTAAGGGGTCCTTTTACAAAGTGAGCGGTAAGCCCAATGCGGGCTTACTGCTCACTAAAACGGAAGTACCGCTGGGCTACTGCAGCAGACCGGAGGTAGTTCCCACCCCAGAGCGTGCCACTTCTGGCGCTATAAAAATATTTTAATTTTTTAAAGCGACAGTGTGTACCCGGCTACTGGTTACTGCCAGATTAGCGTGAGAGCCCTGACCGCCACTTCAACAGGTGGCAGTAAGAGCTCCCACCCCCAAAATGGCTGCATGGCAAGTGCTTCACTTGCTACATGGCCATTTCTTTAAAAAAGAGAAAGATCTTTCTTTTACCCACTGCGGTAAAAAGGGGCCTCAACTTCATAAAAGGACCCCTTAAATTTTGAAAATGACTGTCACTCATTTGAATAAACTTATGAGCCAGCTGAAAAGGTGTTCAACAATTGCACTGGCAGGAAGTGGATTTTTCAGTCTGATAAAGTTCCTTCAAATCAGACCAGGCTGCAAAACTACTGATGTGTTTTGACTGGATCTGTAGGTTTTGATCAAGGGAATCTCTGTCTGAAACACTTGACTTCCTTATAGCAAAGAATACCTTTATCATCATTGTCATTACAACCTCCATTAGAAGGAGTGCTGTCTAATTCATCACTTGCATCTTCATCTCATCTTTGTTATCATTGCTATACTGTCCAATTACAGAGAAAGCTTTCACGAAGTTGGCATCATTGTCTATTGTTGTTCTAACAATCTTTCATCTGATGGCAAACTGAATATCTTCGAGAACTGATGCAAGAATATTAAATGTGTGGGAACCTTTCAGTCTTAAGGCCAGACAAGCAGACTTCCTCTCTAAAACTATTTCATGGGATAATCAGCAGTCTGTTATGTTAGAGACATATGTCTGTTCACCAGGAATTGCAACCAGCTTCAACTTCATCTCCACTTCAAACTCATCACTGTTCTGTTTAGCTGGAGACCAGTAACCAATTCAACAAACACAGGCAACTCCACTGTTCTCATAGGTTATTTTAACTGAGCAGCAAAATTTAAGATGAGTTAAGAACATAAGCGTTGCCATAGTGGGACAGAACAAAGATCCATCAAGCACAGTATCCTGTTTCCAACAGTGTCCAATCCAGGTCATAAGTATCTGGCAAGATCCCAGAACAGTAAAACAGATTTTATGATTTATATCCCATAAATAAACAGTGGATTTTCACAAATCCATCTTAATAATGGTTTGTGGATTTTTCTTTTAGGAAAGTGTCCAAACCTTTTTTAAACCCTGCTAAGCTAGCTGCTTTTACCGCATTCTCTGGCAACGAATTCCAGAGCTTAATTACTTGTTGAGTGAAGAAATATTTTCTCTGATTTGTTTTAAATTTATTACTTAGTAGCTTCATTGAATGCCCCCTAGTCCTAGTATTTTTGGGAAAGTCTACATAAGTGATTCACGTCCACCCATTCCACTCCACTCAGTATTTTATAGACCTCTGAGTGGAGATGATCCACTTTTTGCATGATGAGGTTTGCAATAGCAAAATCCTGTTCCTAGTTTTGCTGGTTCATTTGGTTTACTGAGGAATCATCATTTGTGTTTTGCTTCTGCTTTCACTTTTCACTTTTAACTGCAAGTATCAGATGTAACTGAGTAAAAGTAGTAAATATTGGTGAAATCATTACTTCAGAAAAGTAAAAAATATCCTGTACTTCTTTAGAATTTATTTATTGATTTTAGATCATTTATACCCCGCTTTTTGCCACGTAAAGCAGCCCCAGAGCGGCTTACAATGAACTAATAAAAACAATTACAATGACAAAACTTTTACTTAAGTACAGTAACTACCGTATTTTTCATTCTATAAGACGCACCGGACCATAAGACGCACCTAGGTTTTAGAGGAGGGAAATAGGAAAAAAAAATTTTTCCTTTTTCCCTCCTCTAAAACCTAGGTGCTCCGGTGCGTCTTGTCCGAATCCCTCCCTCCGAGTTCGGGATCGCCCTCCCCCCCGGCCCTGTCACCACTTCTCCCTACTCACGTCACGTGATCTTCCCTGGTGGTCTAGTGACGTCGGGGCAGGAAAGAGCCCCCTCTTTCCTGCCCAGTGCGCTGCTCTCCGTCCTCCTGTATGCTGCCTGACGGTCTCGGCGAGATTCAAAATGGCCGCCGAGAATTGAAGTCTCGGCGGCCATTTTGAATCTCGCCGAGACCGTCAGGCTGCATACAGGAGGATGGAGAGCAGCACGCTGGGCAGGAAAGAGGGGGCTCTTTCCTGCCCCGACGTCACTAGGCCACCAGGGAAGATCGCTTGAGTAGGGAGAAGTGGTGACAGGGCCATCCCGAACTCGGAGGGCGGACGGACGATCGATCCCGAACTCGGAGGGAGGGAGGGAGGGAAGGAAATCTCTACCTTCGGACTATAAGATGCACCCCCCATTTTCCTCCCAAATTTGGGGGGAAAAAGTGCGCCTTATAGTCCGAAAAATACGGTAATTACATTTACTTAGTTACTATACAACACTGGCCATAATACCTGAAGCTATCATAGACCTTAGTATCTGCTGTCACTTTATTTATTTATTTATTTATTTATTTGTTTGTTTGTTTGTTACATTTGTATCTCACATTTTCCCACCTATTTGCAGGCTCAATGTGGCTTACATAGTACTGGAGATGCCTTTGCAGACTCCAGAGTAAACAAATACATAGTGATGTTGAGATAAGATATTGCCTCTGGCCGCCCTCAAGAGCAACACTTCCCTTTTTTCTGAACTTGTACTTGTCCTTTCTTCCCCTCTTTCTTTCATGTATTTTCCTTATTAAAGTTAATTCTTTATTACACCCCCTTATAAAATTGGTAATGTGTTTATTCTGCCGCTTTCACTTTTCACTTCTTAGGGCTGGAAAGGCATCAGTAACCATTGGGAGATTGAGGAGGGGTCATGCCTTCATCCTTCCAGTGGTCAGCTGCTGACTCAGGGCACTTTTTTGTACCCTGCACGTGATTGAAACTAGTCTAGATAAATATATCCCTCTTTGTTGCCTTGGGAATTTCTTCCCCTTCCATTATCACTGAACCCTTCCATTATCACTGAATGACATCCTAATTTTGGGACTGCCCTAGTCCTGCCCACAATACTCCTCCAATATGCCCCCTTCTTATTTGGATAAAGTGCAGTGTAAAATATCCAAATTTTGCCTTCGAAAATCACAATTTGGACTTTTTTGGCCATTTTGAGACATCCATCTGCTTCAAAAATGAATGCCTTAGACATGTATGTTGCGTGTTTCCGCTGTCAATGTTTTAGACATTGATGATTGTAAAACGGATGCTTCTGCCACAAGTAGCTAGCAACAACATTTGCAGATCCTGTTCTAAAATACTACTGGGATTTGACACGTCCCGACCTGGACATCTCAATTCCAATTTTCAAATTCTTTGTAAAATCTGCCTTCACATGTGTTAATTTTTGCATTTAACATGAAATAAGTGCAAACTTTTGTCTCACTTTAGTAAACAGGCCCCTTAGGAACAGAATTAAAATTAAAACTGAATTTAGAAGGCTAGATATAAATATGGAGATGTTCATTTTAAGAGGAGCAATCAAGCAAAATGACACGTTTAATTGCTTTGGGTAGATGCACACATTAAAAAAAAAAAACCCAAGGAAACTTAATCAACAAAATTAACTTACGGGTCAGAAAAACCAATACAACTGTGAAGCCCCTCATAATATCAAAATATTTTGGATAGTTGTGCCTAGATAAAAGGCATCTGCCTCTGCAATTTAATCCATTAGAACTGAAATTTCTATCAGTAGACTTTCTGAGCCCAGGGTAATTTTAGGAGATCTGGATTCACAGTGTAATTAAGGTTGACTGCAAGGGCAAAATTACTTCTGCTGCCATGTGGGACACATAATACAAGTGCATATTTTGTTTTGTTGTGTGACTCCAATGCTGTGATTTCAACAAAATGTAAATGAAGCTAGATTGATGTTCACTGCAGAAATAGATGTGATCGTGCCGTAGAGATTTGAAAGCAACTTGAATGCAGTAAACACAAAATTATAGAGCCACGTGAATTACACAGCATTGCCATTTTAAATTCTGCAGAATGTTCATCAAAATATTTATCAAAATTCACAAAAATTAAATGGATGCCTTAAAAAAAAGGACCATTGAGTGAAACAGATGGTTTTAGGATCTGGGAAAAAATTATATAGATACAATATGCACAGTGACCTCTATAAAAAAAAAAATATATATATATATATATATACATTAAGATGATTTGTTATAGATGCAGATTTGTGAATTCTAAACTTATCTCATGGCACAAGGTAGTATATGGAAAAATAGAAGATGAGGGCAGATAAAAACCATGGGGGTAATTCTATCACAGGACACCTGGAATTAGGTATCCAGGGGGTGCACAGTAGAGGCCTTTTCTACATTTGTTTATAGAATATTAGAATAAATGGTTGTTAATGTGCCTAATATTGAGGCGTGATCACTTACGACAGAGAAATAGAATGTGTGAGCGAGTGCAGCAAGTAACAGCATAAGTTACGCATGTAAATGGGAACTACACCTATGTCCTGTCCATTCTCCACCCCGTGCATACCTCCCTTGCAAATACACGCTATGTAAGTTAAGTGGGCATTTGCAGAATACAAAAGGCTATATCTTCAAGAAGCTTATTGGGTCATTGTTTGTGTAACAGAAATTAGTATGTCCATAATGTCAAAGCAGAGCAGGCCAGGCTGGACTCCATGACCAATCAGAGCTGTGCTTATTCCAGAGAGCACACCCATGTGTGCCAGGGCAAAGAGCAGCACCATTATGGACCTGACTGGTGTTGCTCCCCAGGGCTGGGCCTCAGCTCTGCAGCTCTTGGGGCTACTCCCTTAGGCTGCAGATGGCCAATGAACAGCCATGATAGTGGTTTCTGCAAATGCTGTAGGGAGGAGCTGGGCCTGCAGGACATGAACCTTCAGACAGGAAAGATGAAGTGATTGAGGAGCTATTATTGGAGAGATGGGTGTGAGGGACTGATATTTGCCCCCCCCCCCCCCCATAAAAACATTTGTGTAACCCACACCCTATTACTACTATTACTACCACCTCTACTACTACTTATCATTTCTATAGCACTACTAGACATATGCAGCGCTATACAGAAAATGCATAAAAGACAGTTCCTGCTTGACAGAGCTTACAATCCATTCAAGATAGACAAATAGGACTATTAAGGGATTAAGAAGTTATTGTGAGAATGATTAAAACAGCCATGGTTGCAGAACAGGTAGATGGGGGTTAAGAGTTAAAAGCAGCCTCAAAAAGATTTGGTTGTTGTGGTACCCTTGTAGAAGAGGACAGGACAAATATCTGGACTCCCTGTAAGGACAGTTGAAGCCCTCTATCCCAGAAGCTAGGAAAAACTGAGGATTAGAGTCTTAAGACAATGCTTCTCAACTCAGTTCTTGGAGCACACCCAGCTAATTGGGTTTTCAGGATGTCTATAATAAATAGGTATGTAATAAGATATGCATGTACTACCTCTCATGTACAGGAGTGAAGGAGTGGCCTAGTGGTTAAGGTGGTGGACTTTGGTCCTGGGGAACTGAGGAACTGAGTTTGATTCCCACATCAGGCACAGGCAGCTCCTTGTGACTCTGGGCAAGTCACTTAACCCTCAATTGCCCCATGTAAGCCGCATTGAGCCTACCATGAGTGGGAAAGTGTGGGGTACAAATGTAACAAAAAAAAATAAAATAAAATTATGATGAGCAGGTCTCAGGCAATTGGAAATAGAATCTTGGGTATAATCAACAGATGCATCCACCTGTTCAGCAAACCCCAACACACCTAAAGGGAGTCAGTGAACCAACTCCACACCAGCCTTATAAAAATGAAAAGGTATCTCTCTTACCGCCCATTCACTCAGGGTGAGGAAAAAAGTCCACATTAATTCATCTGAATATTCTGCAATATATTTCTTAAGGCATTCAGTAATCCTTCTTCCCATTGAAGTTATTCTTCTTATAGATACATCAACAGATAATCCCCTGAAGATACAAATCATTTCCCAGATTCCTTATAGGTATGCAAATTAGTTCTTCAGTGTCTACTAATGCTATCCTTCCCTTGGGGAAAGCACAAACAAAACCCTGTGGTTGCTGTGTCACTTCTACCTTCATCTCACATGCTTCTTAGAGGGGCATAATCGAAAAGGACGCCCAAGTTTTCCTGGGGGAGTAAGGGCAGGTCATCCCTGATTCCCTCTGGTGGTCATCTGATTAGTTCGGGCACCTTTTTGAGGCCTGGTCGTAAGAAAAAATGGACCAAGTAAAGTCGCCCAAGTGCTCGTCAGGGACGCCCTTCTTTTTTCCATTATCAGTCGAGGATGCCCATGTGTTAGGCACACCCCAGTCCCACCTTCGCTACACTTCCGACACGCCCCCGTGAACTTTGGTCATCCCCGCGACGGAAAGCAGTTGAGGACGCCCAAAATCGGCTTTCGATTATGTCGATTTGGACAACCCTGGGAGAAGGACGCCCATCTCCCGATTTGTGTCGAAAGAAGGGCGCCCTTCTCTTTTGAAAATAAGCCTTAGTGACCTTCTGCTACTTCCTATCAGGTTTACAACATTCATTATTCACTCTTTATTATCCAAATTGGGTTCTTTAATTCAGCAGCTTTACTTCACACAGCAATTCCAAATATTAGCAGCATACACCTCACTTGGCTGCTCTTTCTCAAGCACCATGCCCTTTTCTTCTACCGCTGTTCTGCTATACCCCTTTTGAAACCTTTACTGCTCAGGGTAGAAACAAGTAAAGGGGGAAGCTCCTGCCCATATGGTTTCCTTTTGATAAAAACCTCCCCGTGACCATTCCCAAATAAAACATGTAGCCAAACTACCAGAGCATTTGCTCTCAAAGCAAAATTACTACTACTACTATTTAACATTTCTAGAGCGCTACAAAGTGTACGCAGCGCTGTACAAACACAGAAGAAAGACAGTCCCTGCTCAAAGAGCTTACAATCTAATAGACAAAAAGTAAAGCATTTAAATTTAAAATATTTAAGCAGTCAAGCACAAGAGAACAGTCACAGAAGGACAGAAGATGTTGAAGGGTGGTCAGTGTGATTAGGTGTAACTCTGGTTGGAGTAGTGGGAGAAGGTGATAGAAGAATAGAAATGGGTGAGGTAAAGTAATGAGTGGGTTGATAGGGAGGTTATATAAGACATGTCACTCTAGGGGTGGGTGGGTAGAGGGGTAGGGTGGGTGGAAGCAGGAGAAGGTATTCTCCGCAGCCCATCCGCGAGACGGAAAATGCTCTCCGAAGCTGCCGCCACAAGTCGCCAGCCCTCTCTCCCTGAAAGAGATCCAAGCCACACCCACGAAGCCCAAACCGCCAGCGGGGAGGGCGAGGGGAGGAAACGGCAGCGCCCGATGAAAAAGAGAGCCCAGCCCGACAGGAGATACACTACAGGACGTCACCCCGAGGCCATACATACATACATACATACATACATACATACAGTTCATTCCAATTGTCTTTCTTCTAAAGTCCATCTTTTCTAGAAGAGAGTTCCACGAGTTAGCACTGCCATTCTCAAGACGTCTGGCTCAGGGCAAGGCTTTACCTTTCTCCTCTGAATTTCCATGTAGGGTTTTCTCCCAGGGCTTCTCATTATACTTTTCCCAATCTAAGGTAGGGCACTTCCTTTCCTTGCCCTCCTCCTCTTCCTCTCAGCTTAGGGAAGTTTACATATCCTACAGGGGAACTAACATCTCTCCTCCCTCTCCTTTATGATTGGAGCATTAAACCTCATGTGTGGAGCAAGGGAGCCAATTCACCAACTATCTGCCATGGGTTCCCCTCCCCCAACTTTTAAAGAGACACACACATACTCTCTTCTATTACCATAGGGTATATTGGACTACTAAAGGTCCTTCCTATAATGTGATACCACCCCAGGTTTTATTCTCCTCCTGAACTCTAGACCACCCTTCTCCTTAAACTCTCTGGGACTCATCAAGTTAGAAGAGGGCAATGGGATGCTGGGGCAGCCTCTGAAACACCACAATATTCATTGTGGATATTCTCAAAACTCAACTGGCTGCGTGTTCCTCAAGGACTGGTTTGAGAATCACTGTCTTAAGATGTTACCCTGTTTTGGCAAGATGTATTTGATTACCATCTGAAAAGGACCTCAAGAGTTATCTAGGTTTTTGACTGGAAGGAAATGCTACATGGGCACAAGAGCAGGAACTTTACATGTGATCTTGCATGATTGCTGATTATTTGTAAAATGGATTTGGATTTTGGTTTATCTGATACCTTTCTCAGTAGTTCAAGACAAATTACATTCAGCTTGTACCTGAGGCAATGGAGGGTTAAGTGACTTGCCCAAGGTCACCAGAAGCAGCAGGGGGATTTGAACTTGGCTTCCCTGATTTTCAGCCCACTGTTCAAACCATTTGGCTACTCTTCCACTTGCATCTCCTTTACATCTTTTTCACGCCCTTCTGGAAAGGGTCATGAGCTTGGGTTGCATGGCTGTTTCCTACTACCTTTGAACAAAGAGATGCTGTATTCGTGTATGCAGGGCTTGGGCTATTAGAATAAGTCTGAGATTAGTCACTCCTGGTGCCTTTCACCTTTGCCTGGGCTCCACTTACCAGTGATATACATGTTTGTAATCTTTTTTATTGGGCATTTTCTATGTGTTTCCCATTCAGCTGTGTTGACATAGTTGACCAATAAATTATTTTTATTTCATGTTTTAACCCATTTTCTCTAACGGGGCTGTTCATCTCCCCTCCTGCTTCTAAATTTTAATGTATTTTGAAGAAATTACAAATACTCTGGGACTACTACACCATCTGCTTGTCCCCCTTTCACTAAAGAACATAAGACCTCTGGGATCCCAGTAAGTCATCAGCATGGAATTAAGTGCTTTAGCTATTGTGTACTGCTATTTACAGACAGTACCTGGAAAAGAGGCTATGCTAGTTTTCATCATGAGTTGATAAACATCCTAATCTTGAAAGGTATATACTGTATGTTGTTTGAGATGCATTGTAATAACTAAGACTCTCTTTCTTTTATTCTGCAAAATAAACCAAAGAGTTTTGTGTTATAATAATGAGGTCAAGTAGATTGCAAACTTGTCTTCTGAAACCCAAAATAGACTCTGCGGTTATAGTTCTTTCCTTTTCATTTCTCTCAAGTGCTATTTATCTTTTGTTTTCTATCAAACATCATTATATTAAACAGAAATTCATACGTCCTTATTCACTAAGGACAATGTCTCAGATATGTTGATAAATTCATGCAACAGTGCTATGAAATCATTTATCTTCACAGGAGATAATACGTATGCATTTTGGCTTTGACTACTGAAACCATTTCTCTGCACCTAGGCAAAATAATGTAACCATGACAAAATGAGTACAAGTTTTATGATGAAAAAATGTTTCCTATACCACAATACAATTAAATGTCTAGATTGCAGTAAAGGAAATAGACACTACAAAGCAAACAACTATGAAGCTAATATTCAAAGGGTCCGGGAGGCAGCATGCATAAGTGCCATCATCGGTGCTGATCCCAGATATTCAATACCGCTATGTGCTAACCGCAAATATTCAGCAGAGATTACAGCTATCTCCCGCTGAACATTAGCAGTTAGCTAAGGGCCCTGTTTACTAAGGCACATTAGTGTTTTTAATGTGCCTACAATTAGCTCGCACGCTAACCATGTAGGCGCCTATAGGGATCAGGGGCATAGCCAGACCTCAAGGTGGGAGGGGGTCAGAGCCCAAGGTGGGGGGCACATTTTGGTCTGCTGCCCTGACTTGCCGCCCTGCCGCTCCCCACCCACTGCTGCTGCTGTACATCTTGGCTGGTAGGGGTCCCCAACCCCCACCAGCTGAAGCACCGCCGCCGCAAATACCTTGGCTGGTGGGGGTCCCCAACCCCTGCCAACTGAAGACTTCGTCCAGTGAAGGTCTCTGCCAAACAAACCAGGGGCCCAGAGCAAATCTGAGGGGGCCCAGGCCCCAGTGGCTCCACATAACTACGCCACTGATAGGTATATTGTAGTCGTGTACATGGTTAACACGCGTACATGGTTAATGCGCATTAAAGATGTTAATGTGACTATAACATGGCTTAGTAAACAGGGCCCTAAATGCTATTTAACTGGACAGGAGACATTCCTGATTGGTTAAATAGCGCTGAATATCAGCCAGAAAGGGTTTATGGGGGCTGTTCTATAAATGGGCTCCTTCATGTAGAGGCCCCAAAGCCACATGGTGAGAGCTTATTCTATAATGTCATCTGGGCATCCAGATTCCATTATAGAATACTGGCTTAATCTGTTATTGGTGCATCATTTGCATGCCTACAGTTGTACAAGCCATAGACCAGTTGTAACTGAGGCATCTAAATGCAGTAGGAATGCACATAACTTGTAAGTTACATACTTACATGCATAATTGGGATTCCCACCCATGTCCTACTCAATGTCTTCTCCTATGTACACCTCCCTTGCATTTATGTGCAATGCCACTTATGCTCACCCTTACAGAACAGCACTTAGACACCCTACTGGCACCATCGCGGATAAGTGTACACTTACATGGATAGGGGTGCATTAATGACGAGACCCGGTTATAGAATTGCCCTTAAGTTATGATCTTCATTTGGCATCTCTGAAAATGTATTAGTAATTATTGTGCGTAGTCATCCGACTAATCAGCAAACATTAAAAAAAAAAGTTTATATATCATTTCATTATTTTTAAATGCGAAAAAGGTAGCCTAATAGAGCAGTAGGCTCCTTGTGGCCTTGGGGAGGCCATTTAACTCTCCATTGTCTGGGGGTGGCACTGGCAATCTCATCTCACTTAAGGCCTGCAATGGACGTTGTCACACTTGTGGTGACTCCCATAAACCATTCATGGCTTGTGCATGTGCTCAGAGGAAAGAGAGAGAGAGAGAATGTCAAATTTAAGAATATCAATGATTATATTGTTAAAGGAGTTTTATCAACATTAGATCTAAAAAGGAACAGAGGAATCAAGGATATCAACAACAAGCTGAAAAGTACATTATTTAAGCAGTGTATAAATGCCTTAGAAAGGGAAGAGAGAAGGGTGATGAAAATGATTATGGGGATGAGATGACTTCCCTATGGAGAAAGGCTAAAGCGGCTAGGGCTCTTCAGCTTAGAGAAAACATGACTGAGGGGAGATATGATTGGGTCTATAAAATAATGAGTGGAGTGGAATGGGTAGACGTGAAGCATCTGTTTAAACACTAGAGACGTCCATTGGAATATATATTGGTGTCTGTAGCATTTAGTGTATGCTTGTTTTAGCATGCGCCTTTGTAAAAGGCAGGGGCGTAGCCAGACTTCAGCGGGAGGGGGGTCCAGAGCCTGAGGTAAGGGGGCACATTTTAGCCCCCCCTGGCGCCGCCGACCCCCCCCCCCCCCCCCCCGCCATTGCTGACACCCCCCTGCCATTGCCGACCCCCCCCCCCCCGCTGCCTCCGACACAGCCACCACCAATTGTGACCCCCTCCCACTGCCAACCCGCTGTCGCCGTCACCTACTTTTGCTGGTGGAGACCCCAACCCCCGCCAGCCGAGGCCCTCTTCTTCCTGCAAAAGTCTTTGTTCTGTTTCTGACGTCCTGTATGTACAACGTGGAAGACGTCAGAAACAGAACAAAGACTTTTGCGGGAAGAAGAGGACCTCGGCTGGCGGGGGTTGGGGTCCCCCGCCAGCAAAAGTAGGCGATGGCGGGTTTGCGGCGATGGGGGGAGGGGTTGAGAGGATCATCGGCAGGGGGGTCCAGGCCCCTGTGGCCCGATGTAGCTATGCCATTGGTAAAAGGATCCCTAAAAGATTGCCAGAAGATAGCAGAGAAGTTCTAGTTCAGTCTTCTTGCCCACACATCCTCCCAACTCTTTCCTGCACCAGTACATGTTTTAATTTATAGTCAGTTGCATCAGAAGAATTCATGCAACTGACTATAAATTCATATCCCTGCTCTTATATGAGTCAGTATGGAAGCCAAATTTGTGAAAGCAGATATATGAATTCCTCTGATGCAGCTTCAGCATAAATCAGGAGGCCCCTGTCAAGATTTTGTTAAGTTTCAAGTATGGCCATATGAAGAGATACCTTGGCATCTTTATCAGATAAATTGAACTTTATTTACTGTATATTTGTTGAGTATTTCAATGAGTAGAAAACTAATTTGTTTACTCTTTCAAAAAGTATAATGACTAGTTGGGATATAGTTTTAAATTCTATGCAGATTAAGGACTCGCCTGTAAAGCTGTATGTTGTAGAGAATTGAAAAAAATAAACAAAGATAAACTCAAAACTAATTTGATTTATATACAGTTAACATTTTTATATATAAGAATGGAAGAATGAAGTGGAAAAAAGGAATGCCAGATACATATATAGTAACATAGTAGATGACAGCAGAAAAAGACCTGCACGGTCCATCCAATCTGCCCAACAAGATAAACTCATATGTGCTACTTTTTGTGTATACCTTACCTTGATTTGTACCTGTCCCTGTTTAAACCCATACTCATTCTTATAGACAAAATGTTTTTCTGTAAAAGGTAAAATGACCCCTATATTATCTATTATTTTTAAAAATTTTCTTTTATACTATATTAGTATTATTATCTTTGTATTGTTTGATGTGAGAGTGTTTTGGTGTATTGCTTGTTTTGTGGGATTTTTTTGTTTTATTTTTATCAATTGTATACTACCTTGATGCTTTTTCAAAAGGTGGTTAAGCAAATAAGTATGTAAATATAAATGACCACTGGAAGAATTTTTGCACTGATTGTATGTCATTTTGGGATTGCTTTTAGAGAACTGACCTGTAATTTGAATGAGAAATGCAATATGTATGTAAATGGAAAGTCTATGGCATATACAAGCCATTGGTAAAGCACAACATAAGAATATTGTGGACATCATCAACAGTTTTCACTGCAGCAGCAACACAGACATTATTAAAGACACTGGTTACTCTGCATTTTCCCCACAGATGCAAAAATCGTTAGTGCCCTGTTTCAGGTCTTTGTGAAAAAGAAGAATACATTTCTCTGTTCTTTGTTTTGCATATCAATAACTACTATTTATTCATTGCCCTCTTTTTTCCTTTACTCATTTCTCTCATTTTTTTCAGTTTATTTTTAAATCTTGTTCTTTTTACAAGTGCAAATGGTTTCTGTAAAATGCTATGGCAAAGCATGTTAGTCATTATCAGATTGCTCTGTCTGCTCTGTCTCTGTGTGCTGCTGAGTTCTGGTAGGAACATTGTTTGTGTTTTTCCTTTGACTACAGTGTAAGCCCCCTTCTTCCTGACCTAAGTGTTGTTAGCAGCCCTTCCCTTTGGCCCACTTTAACTCTTTGTCTGCTGTGGTTATCTCCTGAGTCCTGTAAGCATTGCTCCTTATCTGTCAGAGGTATGTAAAGGCAGCTTTCCATGTTTGCTTGCTTTTCCCTTTGTCTCTACTGTCTGTTATTTGACTCTGTGGCACAGCCTTGTGTGTGGTTTCCCTTGACCCTTGAGTGCTGAGTGGCACAGTCCTGTGTATTCCTATAAGTGGTTTTCCTTAATCCTTGAGTGTTGTGTGGCACAGCCTAGTGTATTTGTGTGCTGTATGGTACAGCCTAGAGTGTTCCTGTGGAGCTTCGCTCCTATAGAGTCTATGTCCCATTCTGTCCTTGGCTTTCTCTTCCCTTGGTCATAGCCTGTACCTGCCAGCTTCTTGTCTGTCTAGCTAGTGCTGTGTGCATTTGCTCATCCCTCTTGAGACCCCTCGTTGTTCCTTTTCCCTTCCCTAGTGTGTGACTCGGTTCCAGATAGGCCGTGAGGCCCATACGCTTGGAGTATGTGGGTTCCCGTTCAGCCATGAGGCCCGCCTGAGTGGTCTATCTCCATTTTCTGCTGGTGCTGGCTAAGTGTCTTGAGTGTGCTAGGCTTTGTGGCTGTGGGTTTGCGTAGCGCCTCTTTGGTCCACCCTAGGCCTTGGCCAAGATCTTTCCTAAACCTCGGCCTAGGCTCAAGGGCTCATGAACAGATTAACAGGGAGATATATGAGTGTAATGTGGTAACATAGTAGATGATGGCAGGCAAAGACCAGTATGGTCCATCCAATCTTCCCAACAAGATAAACTCATTACATACCTGATCTTGATTTATCCTTGCTTTTTTTAGGGCATAGACCACAGAAGTCTGCCCGACACTGGTCTTGTTCTAAAATTTCTGAAGTTGCTGTCATAGCCCCTAAAAAGCTCCACTCCAGTCCATCCAAGTCTATTCAGCCTCGATCAGGGCCAGATCATAGAAGTCTGGCCAGCACTGGCTTTCCTATTAATCTCCCCTAAGTTTCTTTGGATCTGATTCTTCTAAACAGGAGTCCTTTGTGTTTCTTCCATGCATTTTTGAATTCCATTACAGTTTTCATCTCTACCATCCCCTGCGGGAGGAGGGCATTCCAAGTATCTACCACCCTCTCAATGAAAATATACATCCTGAAATTATTCCTGAGTTGGCCCCATTTCAAATTCAATTCATGCCCTCTAACATAGTAGATGACGGCAGAGAAAGACCTGTAAGGTCCATCCAGTCTGCCCAACAAGATAAACTCATATGTGTTACTTTTTTGTGTTACCTGACCTTGATTTATATCTGCCATTTTCAGGGCACAGACCATAGAAGTCTGCCCAGCACTATCCCCACCTCCCAACCACCAGCCCCGCCTCCCCCCACCAGCTCTGCCACCTAATCTCTAGATCTACCACCCTCCCGTCTCTGGAAAAGGATTGTTTGTGGACTAATACATTTCAAATATTTGAACATCTTTATCATATCATCCCTGTTTTTTCTTTCCACCAGTGTATACATGTTTAGGTCAGCAAGTCCCTCCATGTACGTCTTGCTACATAAACCCCCCTACCATTTTTGTCACTTTTCTCTGCAGCACAAGTCTTTTAACATCCTTAGCAAGATAAGGTCTCCAAAACTGAACACAAAACTCCAAGTGGTGCCTCACCAACAACTTGTACAGGGGCATCAACACCTCATTTCTTCTGCTGGTTATACCCCTCTCTATGCAGCCTATAATCCTTCCAGCCACGACCACCGCCTTGTCTCACTGTTTCATCATCAGACACCATTTCCCCCAATGTCCTTCTCCTGACCCAAGCTTACCAATCTCTCCCCTCCTATCTGGTATGTCTCTTTTGTATTTCTGCACCCCAAGTGCATCGCTCTGCACTTCTTGGCACTTTTCTAGCATTTGAAGATCTCTTCTCATGGTTTCTACATCCTCACGAGTATCCACTCTATTGGCTATCTTCATGTCATTCCTAAAAAGGCAAACTTTTCCTTCTAACCCTTCAGCAATGTCTTGCACAAATATATTAAACAGAATCAGCCCCAGCACCGACCCCTGAGGCACTCCACTACTCATCTTCCTTCCCTCAGAGCCGATTCCATTTTCTACCACCCTCTGCCGCCTGTCATTCAACCAGTTTCCAATCCAGTTCACCACTTTTGGTCCTAAGTTCAGCCCTTTCAGCTTATTCACGAGTCTTCTGTGAGGGACCGTATCAAAGGCTTTGCTGAAATCCAAGAAGATTACTCTAGTACATGTCCCTCATCCAGTTCTTTGGTCACCCAGTCAAAGAAGTCAAGCATATTCATTTGGCAGGATTTTCCTTTGGTAAAGCCATGTTGCCTCAGATCATATAACCCATTTGATTATAGAAAGTGAACTACCCTTTCTTTCAGCAGCGATTCCATTATTTTTCTTATCACCAACATGAGGCTTACTGGCCTGTAGTTCCCCACTTCTTCCCTGCCTCCACTTTTGTGAAGAGGGACCACATCCACTCATCTCCAATCCCTCGGAACCTCTCCCGTCTCTAAAGAACTATTAAATAAATCCTTAAGAGGTACCACCAGGACTTCTCTGAACTCTCTCAGTGTCATGGAATGTATCCCATCTAGCTCTATAGCTTTGTCCACTTTCAGATTTTCAAGCTGTTTATAAATGCTTTCTTCCGTGAATGGTGCAATATCCATTCCATTCCCAGATATTCCCTCGGCAACTGGCTGTGGTCCTTCTCCAGGATTTTCTTGTATGAACACCGAAGAGAAGTATTTGTTTAGTACGTTCACTTTATCCTCATCACTCTCCACATAGCTATTATCAGTATCTTTCAGTCTTTCAATTCCATTCCTATTTTTTTCCTTTCCCCAATATACCGAAAAAAGATCTTGTCACCTCATTTTACATCCTCAGCTATTTTTCTTCTGCCCACGCTTTCGCCAGCCATATTTTCCTTATTTTTTCAGCTACTTGTTTGGAGAACCATATAGACTTCCTGTTTCTCTTGTTTTTATTTACTTTCCTTGTGTAATGATCTGTTGTCATATTTATAGTAGCTTTCAGCTTGGACCACTGCACTTCCACTTCTCCAATTCCTACTCCTGCCATTCACCCAGGGATTTTCTTGAAATACAATTATGTTGAAAAAACCCCATTATAATATGATTACTTTAAGGAATGACTAATGCTTACTCATACCCATCACAATAATTCTTGATTTAAAGATTGTCTTCTTCCTCCTGAAGAAAGAAAAATGAACAGATTAGTCATCCAATATGTTTCAAAGCTTAAAGTCCATTTCACTGTACACGTGACTATTATTTTTAGGGCTGGATTTCTCACTGAATTTTGTTGAGTGTACTGTTTCTGCTTTTGCTAAATTTGTTTTACAACTGCTAATGCGTGTGGAACAAAATTTCAGACTTTAAACAAGTTCAAAATGTTACATATCTTTGATCCAAATTGTACAAATAAATTGAAGAAAAACCCGGACATTTGGAACTGGAAGATAATAGAGGAGATTCAGCTTCACATCAAGGGCTAACTTTGTAAACAGGTTTCTATATAAAATTAGTCCAGCTGTAAAATATATATTAGCATGAATGTGTGTACTTTCACTGTAGTCTTTGCTGGGGTGTAGTGTGGGTGGTGCACAGGTGGAGTCACAAAGTAAACAGATTCCCCCAGATTCTACATATGGCACTAAAAATTGTGCACACAATTTAATTAAATGTCATTAATTAATTTAATTTAGCTCAGAACACAGCAGCTAGACTTATCTACAGAAAAACACGATTTGAAAGCACAAAACCCCTTCATGAAAAACTACACTGGTTACCAATCAAAGAATGTATAGCCTTCATGATCTGTACGCTGACTCATAAAATTATCCATGGCCTAACTACGGGCTACATGACTGAATTGATTGACTTACCAATTAGAAACACAATTGAATCAGCAAGAATGTACCTAAACCTTCACTTCCCAAAATGTAAGGGACTGAAGTACAAATCAATATACGCATCCAGTTTCTTCTACACATGCACACAACTCTGGAACGCATTGCCAAAAGACCTGAAAGCCACGAAAAACTACCTATACTTCCGTAAAAAACTAAAAACTCACCTTTTCAGAAAGGCATACCCCATAGAACCAACATGAAAAATGAACAATGAAACACTATAACTAAACTAGTAAATGGTCAACAGTCAAGTCCTAACCGCACGATCCTTATCCCATGCAACCTGCATAGGGCGAACCACACCAGATCCATCTAATTATACTATTCACCTGTAACTGTTCACTCCGGAGTCTGTAACCACCTCTCCGGAACAATGTAAGCCACAATTAGGTGGGAAAATGTGGGATACAAATGTAACAAATAAATACTTGAGTTACAAGCCTATTAGCACCAATAATTGTGCACTAATGATCAATTTTTGGCGTTAATTGGCAACAATTTGGATTTGTGTGCGCATTTTGCTATGCACTATTCTATAAAGATCTGCGCGTAAGTCCTTTATTATGTAACTGAAAAGAGGGTGTGACCATGGGAGGGATATGTGTGGGTCAGGGGCGTTCACTAAAGAGACATGCAATATTATAGAATCCAGGGGATCTGCACCTAACTTACGTGTGAGGATTTACACCAGGTTTCAGTTGGTGTAAATCCTCACATCCAAAGTTAGGCATGGATCCCGGCACTATGTGCTATTCTAGAAATGGTGCCCAATGCGGGGTACAAATGTAGAAATAACAATAAATAAAAAATAGCTTGCACTATTTATCAAAAGGCACACTATAATATATGTTATTGATAATAACATACATTAATGTGCAATAGTGCACACTATTTATTTATTTATTTGTGACATTTATGTCCCACATTATCCCAAACACGTTTGAGTTCAATGTGGCTTACAATAAACAGTATAGGATACATAACAAAGAATAATGCATAAGAAAGTAATTTGTTGTAAGAATCCAATTTTACAATACAGTATCATAAACATACTGGGATAGCTATGAATGTTTAACATTTAGAAAATTTATTATGAATGGGAAATTGTACATGTAGCAAAGAGAAAGTTAATGATAAATAACAAATTCAGGTAATAATTAGTTGTTTAAGATATGGTTGTCCTTTGTGAGGGTTTGTTTGAATAGGAATGATTTCAGGATTTTTAACAGTGCATATATGTTATTAATAATAGCATACATTAATGTACAATAGAGTGCACTATTTATCAAAAGGCACATTATTCTTCAAAGGTGCGGAAGGCATGGGTGAGGCATAGGCATTCCCAGGATTTAGGCGTGTATTATAGAATATTTCCATTTCTGCACCTGACAGTAGTTAAGTGTAAGCATTTACACCAGCCTTTGGCAGGAGTAAATGCCCATGCCTGAAGTTAGATCCAAAAATAACTTAAGCTAGTATTCTATAAAAACAATTCTCCAAGGAACTGCCTTTACAGAATTCGAGCTTAGCATGCATCATCCCATTGTCTAACTTTGGATGCCATTTACTGAATCTACCCTTATTATTGTCTGAGGAAACCCCAACATTTAGGGTTTTTTTCCTATCTAAAAATTATACAAAATGGCATTTATTTCTTTATTTCTTTTTAATATTTCTTATCTGCATGATCTCAACATCCTATTGTTGTTGTTGATATTTACCAAGTTGTTCCAATTGAATGCATGTCCCCAGTAAATAAAAGAGCATTTCGAGTGCCTTCTTTCATTCAAATCGTGTCTTACTCTTATCATGCAACCAGCTGGCCTGTCATAACCTCTAAAGAGTTTAGGAGTCCTTTTACTAAGGTGTGGCAAAAAATGGCCTGCGGTAGTGTGGACGCGTGTGCTTGGTGCGCACCAGGCCAGTTTTTACTGCGTCTGGGGAAAATGTTTTATATTCCCATGACTGGGAAAACGGCCTGCGGTAAAACTGAAACCAGCACATGTCTATTTATGGCCTGGGCCCTTAACGACACCCATTGATCTAGGGGTAAGGGCTCATGCACTACATGCATGCTGACCGGTCGGTGAGTGCCAACTACCGATTAATGCCAGAAACGCCACGAACGGTAGGAAATAAAAAAAAGAATTTGTCATGGCATTACGGGTGTGTGCCAAATCCAAAATTACCACCAGGAGTCATGTTAGCCTAGCGGTAGTCTCATTTTGGCGTGCGCTGCATGTGCATAGAGTCTACCATGCCTTTGTAAAAGGGCTCCAAGTGCAGTTGTTAATGTACAATTTTTTAAAATAAAATGTGCTCAGTGTACTTAAAAGAGAGAAAAACAAGAAAGTGAAGTCTTCTGACGTGACCTCAGTAATGCAACATTTACTCTGAGAAGCACAGTACTTAGCAAGATATATAACACTTAATAAACAGACTTCATCAGCCTGTGGTGTGTTTTATAATTTCTGCTTTTTGCAGTCATTTACAGCACAGTATGTCCATACGGTCACCTTAGTAGGAAAGTAGCATGGAGAGAGATGTGCCATCACACGACTTCCGATCCCATTTACACTAATTCATGTATTGACTTGTTGGCAGTGTTCTTCAGGAGACTCCAGGGCTCTAAGCAAATGTTATTTATTGTCAAGAATTTAACTCCTATCCTCCATGCAGTCTTGCAATAGTGCTAAGAGTGTACTTCAAGCTTGCCTTTTAAAACAGGTTAAGGGAGAAGTTTCCCAAACTTGGGGGCCCATTTACTAAGCGGTGTAAGCGTCTACGCACGCCCAACATGTGCCAAAATTGAGCTACCGCGTGGCTTTTGCGGTAATATCATTTTTGGTGCGTGTCCAGAAAATATTTCAGACGCACCGTATTGGGTACGCGTCAAGTGGTATTTGACGTGCGTAGGTCATTACCGCCCGGTTACTGTGTGACACTTTACTGCTAGGTCAATGGCTGGTAGTAAGGTCTCAGACCCAAAATGGATGTGCGGCAATTTTCATTTTGCCGCACGTCCATTTTCAGCAAAACTTTTTAAAAAAGGCATTTTTTTTGCAGGTGCGCTGAAAAATGATTCTGCGTGTGCCCAAATCACGTGTCTACACTACCGCAGGCCATTTTTCTGCGCACCTTAGTAAAAGGACCCATTTATTCTGATGTGGCCCCATTTTAGCAGTTGAAAATTCACATGCCTACATTTTTTTCTGTTTCTATGTTTATGTCTGTTGAGAGGATGGGAGGGCTCTGGGTGGTTTTGGGGGGGGGGGGGTTCTTTATGTCTGTCAGGGGTGTCGGGGGGTAGGTTGGTGTTTGCCTCTTCATTTGGCATTTGCTACCCATATCTATTCTCCTTTTAACAAAAGGAATATGCATTAATATTTTGGACCCCGGACCATGCTCTAACCACGTCCCTTAGACTCTGAACATGGTTAGATCCCCATGTGTAAACAGCAGCTTTCTAAAATTGCTTTTTGTACATGAAGCCGATCTATACATGTAAATGCCAGTATTTACAAGTGGAGATGTTTCTAAAGTAACCTTCAGATGAACAAATGAAGATTATGAAAAAAAGCACACACTTGAGGTTGAATTTTATTCATGAACTAGTAAAAAAGGCCCGTTTCTGGAACGAATGAAACGGGTGCTAGCAAGGTTTTCCTGGGAGTGTGTATGTTTGAGAGAGAGAGCCAAAGCGAATGTGCGGGTGTGTGACAGAGTGAGACTGTCTGTGTGACAGTGTGTGTGTGTGAGAATGAGAGTGTGTGACAGGGCCCCCTCCCCTGTTCCTAATGCCCCTCACCCCGTTCCCTCCCCTCCTTTTCCTCCTCCTTCCCACACTTTGGGTTCCTTAAGGCTTTCAAAAGTCTATGTACCCCCGTGGCCCTAACGCCCAGTATCTGGATACCAAACTGCTTTCCTCCTCACCCCTCCCCCAAGATGTAATACTTTCACGTACTTCATTTTTTAAAAAAGTGTCCTATCTACCCTGTGTACAATGCCCGGCATTCAGATTGTGTTCCTCTCGTAAATTTTCATTTCTTTCATTCATTCAGAACTCCCCCCCCCCCCCCCCCCCGAATACTTTTGGTTCCTTCAATCTTTTAAAACTCTCCTATGTACCCTGTGTGCTAATGGCCAGCATTGAGATTGTTTTCCTGTCCCAAATTTGCATGTCTTTCAGTCATTCACAACTCCCCCCCCCCCTTCTCCAGTTTAACACTTTCGTTTCCTTCAGTCTTTTAAAACTCTCCTATCTACCCTGGGTCCTAATGGCCAGCATTCAGATTGTTCCCAAATGTTCATGTCTTTCAGTGGTTCAGAACTCCCCCCTCCCCCCATTTAACACTTTCGATTCCTTCAGTCTTTTAAAACTCTCCTATCAACCCTGTGTCCTAATGGCCAGCACTCAGATTGTTTTGCTTTGCCAAATTGTCTGTCACTGATGTCACTGAGGTCAGAGCATGCCTGCCTAGCAGACCACTTCCGGCAGGCACGGTCCCAAGCACATCCTGTTGGATGTGAGAATTATTATATAGGACATTTCTCCTCTTCTTAAAGGTAGCAAACTGGAAGTTTGAATATAAAACATCTTTCTTTTACCATGCACAAGTCAGCATCTGTACTGCTTTTCTTAGCTTGGTAGGAAAAAAAATAGTACTGAATACATGAACACTGTAAAGTAAAGGTGGTAGCAGCAGGAAATGTATTCTTATCTATCCTGCATAAGGGCTCCATTTCTACAATAGCTACCCTTCAGGACTCTGCAAAGCATATGTCCAACAGAGAAGTAGCACAAAAAAATACAAGCCTTCCTTCTTGCCTTCTCCAGCAGCTCCTGATCCATGGGAGTGCCAGAGAGAATGGTGTAGATGCTACTGAGCTGGTATCTATGCTTGTTTGCCCACATATAACAGGTACTGATTATGCCATTGCTTTTAATGAATGTATAGCCTGGCTGCTAAAGCTGTTAGGGAAACAATGTGCTTCTCGCACCTTTGAAAACCGCAGCACGTAGAGGCAAAATGTATCCCTGCTTATTGTTAATAAACAGACTATTCAAAATTGTCCTTCTCTGGGGGGTAATTTGTAAAACTGCTTGCATTGATACAACATTTGCTAGCACTTTTTCCTGTGGTCTTTGTGCCAGTTTTCAAAAGAAATACGAACACGTTTTTCCTTTAAGAACTTGTATGGGAAAAAGTACCCACTGAAATTGGCACCTGCTTTATTTATGGGCAGTTTCTCATGTCAAATTGTGTTTGCAGATCTGAAAATGCAATATGTGCCCATTATTTCTCTCCCCTGACCTAAAGACACCTCTAGAGTGCCTATTGCTTACCCAGATAAAAAGGCACGTATTGTTAATCTCCATTGGTATTTCAGTGGATGTGTTGAATATGGGCAATAACAACAATCAACACTATGATGAAATTTTAATTAAGCTTTATAAAGCTATTGTCCTGCCAGCTGCAATCTATGCCTGTGATAATTCAATTGATATAATCCCTAAGGAAGAGGTAAATAAACAAGTATGAAAAATAAATCCCTAAATATAAGCCAGAGACTGTGAAGTTTTTATCAATTTTTCCAAATTTTTTTGTGTAAAGGAGGAATGTTCAGTATAAGCTGCCTCACAGCTGAACCAATTTTCAATGCAGCTTGCCGCTATTTCACAGCTCACCATGAATGTTCTGTTCATCACAACATTTCCTCCTATAAAGTGGTAATATCAATAGATAATCTCCATTTACTTATGAATTCAAATCTCTCACCACCCAAAAACTGTGTCCATACGTGGTCTCTTATACAAATGTCCAGAAATCCACTAATGACTAAAAAAAAAACATTACTAAAGCGTAGCTTCAAAACAATATATTCAGCTTAGCAGAGTATTTATCTGAAGTTCCTTGCTGGTGACCATCGTCTGACAGAGTACTCTGTTTTGCAGAATCCTTCCTCAGGGACAAAAGCTGCATAAGATTCCTGTTATTGTCTACATTTCAATGAAGAAAGCAATTATGTGTTCTTCACAACTCATGGTTATGTGACTAATGCCTTTGAAGCATGGAAAATTAATAGAAAGATAGAACAAAAACTGAATGTATTCCATAAGTGACACTTACAAAAGACCTTGAATGTATTCCATAAGTGGTACCTACAAAAGACCTTAGAGCCTCTTCTATCAAGCCACACTAGCAGCTCCCGGTGCGGTAATGCTGACAAAACCCATTCACTTTGAATGGGCTCTGTCAGCATTGCCATGTGGGAACTGCTAGCATGGTTTGATACAAGAGACCCTGAGGTGCCATATGAGACACAGTTTTGTATGACAAGTTGTCAGTACTTGTACTTGCCACTTCGGAACTTCTGTACTGGGTAGCCTCCCCTTTATCGTGGTCTCTTCATTGCAACTGCACCCTCTTGCTTTGAAATTGCCTGGCAATGTGGCCTGGTTCTCCACACCTAGCAAATAAGATCCCCACTGCCATTTCTCAGAGGCTGCCTTCTGTCACAGTTACTCGCATAGCCTTGTTGAACTGAAGTAGTCGGCATTCTGTTACTTCTGAAATTGCTCTGTTCTCTCTCTCTTTTTCCCTCTCCGTTGATAAGCCCACTCTTCTTGGATAATTCGAACAACCTGCCTTATTGCACCCACAGCATTTGATTTAACTTGAGATGGCGTTGAGGCATCTCCTGCCCCTCTATTCCTCTGTAAGACCCGAACTGGAACCGCTTCTTCAAACTTGTGGGGAACTCAGAATTTTGATGGTGAGGTTGAATCAGTCCAAGTACATTGCTTATACTGAATCATTTTAGCTACTATTAATGAAACTGTTTTGGTCTATAGTATGCAAGTTCGTTATCAATACTTTGTTCTGAAAATTTTGGCAGAGTTCTAAATTTCCAAGTTGAGTTTTTTTCTGACCAATAAGAGTTAACACTGGAATACAATTACTGATCATAAATATGTGTTCTGAGGTTTTCTTTTCTCCACTTTTTATAAAATTCTAGTTTGCAATAGCGATTATTGGTAGGGCTTGCATACTAATATAAGAAACGCTTTTTTTTAGATTTTCTGATATTACTTCTTATTCTTGTGTTGGTTGATATATACTTGTATCCAGGTATGGTATGGGCCATTTACAGACAGGTAATGTTCAAATGTAAACAAGAATTTACTTGGTAAATGGCTTTTGAAATGCCCTTTTCTGTGAATAAAATAATTGGTTTTGAAGGGTTATACAAGGAGGAATCCTCTGATATCGATGTCATCATGGAAGTATGTTGCAAACAAAAGAGCTGTATAATAGAATGAAGTGGACTATGGGGCTCATTTTCAAAAGAGAAAAATGTCTAAAAAATGGTATAAAGTGCCATTTGGACATTTTTCTCCCCCAAAACATCCAAATCACTATTTTCAAAACCTATTTTACTGTAGATGCTTTTCTATGCAGTCCATCGGTAGTGCGCCCAAATCACAAGGGAGCATTTCAGAAGCGTGTTAAGGGTAGGATGTGGGCATTCCTAGCACTTGGACATAATGGAACAAAACAAAAATGTCCAGGGCTAAAAGTTGGACACTTTGGTCTAGACCTGTTTTAATAATAACTTAGACACAAAAAAGGGTCATAAATGACCAGATAACCATTGGAGGAATGACCCTCCCTTACTCCCCCAGTGGTCACTGACCCCCCTCTCACCCCCACCCCCAAAGATGTGTAAAAACAACAGTACATATCAGCCTCTACGACAGCTTCAGATATTATGGCCAGTCCTATAAGAGCAGCAAGCAGGTCCCTGGAGTAGCCTAATGGTTGGTGCAGTACTCTGTAGAGAATGGGATCCAGGCCCATAATCCACTCTAACTGTTACGCTTGTGGTGGAGAGTGTCAGCCCTCCAAAACCCACCAAGAGGAGGTGAAAGAACTAAACACTTCCTTGAATTAGAGCAACGTTGGATATTCAAGTTACAAGCTTTAGAGCCGAAGGGCTTGAATACAACCACACAATGGGGGATATTCCTTTAACAATCTTATGATGGGAGATATTCCTTTAACATTTTAGCATGACAACTGAAATCATGATTTAATTGGCATCCTTTAAAAGCGGGTGCCATGTTTGAACTTCAGGAAATTTAACCAGTGATGAAGAGGAATGCTGTGTCTATAGAAGTAAGAATATGGATGTTTAATGCAAATAGAACTCTGAATTCTGTTTTTCAGCATTGTTGAAAGCGGGCGTCATGTTTGGACATTGTAAATTTCAATTAGCATTAAACAGAAATGCTGTAGTTACGGAAGTAAGAACATCTACATGGTTTGGTGCCCAATGGAACAAAGTTAGAGTATGAGCAACATAGAACTTAACATAGGTAGGTAGGTATTTGAACTTTGGTGTAATGCACCACACGTACTAGAAGTCCTCTGAAGAAAACAGATGTGTGAGTAGTCAATCTATTAATCAGCAACTGTAAGGATTTTGAGAGAACTTAAAACAGGCCTTTGAATTTTGATGCTATCTAGCTTATTTTCGAAAGGGGAAGGACGCCCATCCTCCGACAAAAATCGGGAGAGGGGGCGTCCTTCTCTCAGGGGTCGCCCAAATCGGCATAATTGAAAGCCAATTTGGGTGACCCCAACTGCTTCCCATCGCGGGGATGACCCAAGTTCCTGGGAGCATTTCGGAGGTGTAGTGAAGGCAGGACTAGGGCGTGCCTAACAGAGGGGCATCCTCAAGCGATAATGGAAAAAAGAAGGGCGTCCCTGACAAACACTTGGCCAACTTAACTTGGTCTTTTTGTTTTACGACCAAGCCACAAAAATGTGCCCTAAATGACCACCGGAGGGAATCGGGGATGACCTCCCCTGACTCCCCCCATGGTCACTAACCACCTCCCACCCTGAAAAAAACAACTTTAAAAACTTCTGTCTTTTTTTTAAGAGTATGGGTGAAGGACTTCCTTTGCTATGCCTCTGTCAGTTGAACATTTGTGAGAAGGATGTCCATGCCTGGATGTTTCTGTGAGAAGGATGTCCATGCTTGCTATGCATCTGACACCCCCTTTATTTATGTATGACGCTGTACAGCAAACATTCATAGCCACATCCAGCATTACCCAGTCTCCAAGACCCTGATGCAGAAGCGAAACGCTGGCCTCCGTCGGCTTGGGGCAAGAGGGTACAGATTGCTGTATGAGTGAGTAGAGGAGCCGCTGTACACAGACTCAACGCATGTGCATGAGCACAGCATAAATCGATTGGCTCTTGAATGAAGGTAAGTGCCTTTTGATTACTTAACGCTCACCCGATGGTAGCAGAGTCTGCATTGAGCCAGTAAATCTATTTAGTATAGAGAGACTGCAGAACTGATATAGTGTGGATTATATACTACATTTCTTGTAAAAAATATATTATGTAGGCAGTACTCTTTCATTGAAGGTTTTTCACGGCCAGTGATGAAGAGAGGATCAGTTAGATCTGATTAAGCTCTATAGATACAAGATGTCCTTGAGCTCTTTGAGGCCATTTTCCTTCTGTAGAAATTCCAGAAGGAGACAATTACAGATAGCGGCATACAGATTCTACCATCATGTAGTGGGATCTAGTGTTTAATTATAGTCTAGCCCTTTATAAGTAACATAAACTTTCTAAGTTCTCCAAGATGTAACAGGAACGTGCAAAGAACACATAACCTCTGAAAAATATACGGAGATTCAAATAATCCCCATCACTAGCATTTTGGCAAAACAATGCATTTTTGTTTTGGGGAGGGGGGGGGGAGTTTCAGGGCCATCTTTAGTAATTGTGGGGCCCTGTGCACACCAGTTTGGTGATCTGATGAGATGCCAGGGATTTATTTAGTTAAACAGAAATCTGTAATTGCCAAAAAGACAATAAAATGGTGCTATTCCTCTAAGAAGCGTGAAACCAAAGGGCTGTGCAATGGGAGGAATATAGAGTATCAGTGCTGACAGCATGATCACCAAGGGAGAGAGGGAGATGCTGATGGAAAGGAAAAGAAGCTTTAATGTTTGGTCAGTCACCAGTTGCAAAGCTGAGTTAAACACAAGACCCCATGGAGCATGGGGCAATGTGTGGCTGCCCTGTTGGCCCTACTTGAGGCTGGCCCTGGGGGGGGGGGGGGGGGGGCATAATTTGCAACAAATGTCATTAAACTGCCTGGCAAACAAAATTAAACAATATTTCTATTCAAATGAACATAAGAGTAACCATACTGGATCAGACCAATGGTCCATCTAGCCCAGTATCCTGTTTTCCAAACAGTAGCCAAGCCAAATCATAAGTACCTGGCAGAAACCCAAATCATGGCAACACTTCATGCTACAAATCCCAGGGCAAGCAGTTGCTTCCCATGTCTGTTTCAATAGCAGACTATGGATTTTTCTTCCAGGAATTTGTCTAAACCTTTTTAAAATCCAGATACACTAACTGGCAAGGAGTTCCAGAGCTTAACTATTTGTCGCGTGAACAAATATTTCCTCCTATTTGTTTTAAAAGTATTTCCATGTAACTTCCTCGAGTGTCCCCTAGTCTTTGTACTTTTGGAATGAGTAAAAAATCAGTTTACTTCTACTCATTCTACACCACTCAGGATTTTGTAGACCTCAATCATATCTCCCCTCATCCATCTGTTTTCCAAGCTGAAGAGCGCTAACCTCTTTACCCTTTCCTCATACGAGAGGAGTTCCATCCCCTTTATCATTTTTGTCGCTCTTCTTTGAACCTTTTCTAATTCCGCTATATCTTTTTTGAGATACAGCAACCAGAGCTAAACGCAATACTCAAGGTGTAGATGCACCATAGAGTGATACAAAGGCATTATAGTATTTTTGGTCTTATTCACCATCCCTTTCCTAATAATTCCAAGCATCCTGTTTGCTTTTTTGGCCACCACTGCACACTGAGCAAATATTTCAGTGTAAAATATACAATGACACTCAGATCTTTTTCTTGAGCGCTGACCCTCAAGGTGGACCCTAGTACCAGGTAACTGTGATTCAGATTATTCTTTCCAATGTGCATCACTTTGCATTTGTCCACATTAAATTTCATATGCCATTTGGACGCCCAGTCTTCAATTTCCTAAGGTCTGCCTGCAATATTCAAAAAATGTTCTCTAATCAGAGAATAAAAACCCCAAATAACTAGAATTTTCTTTTCAGTGGACATCCTTGAATTGTGCACAGTCCATACAAAAATCTTAATCCCAGAACTTCAGAAAAAGCATTGGCATCTCTATATGCATGCTCAGAAATCCACTGTTACAGGATTAAAGTCCTTAGGCCAAAGGTGAGCTCATCCACTCCCATCCATAAAATTCTCCTAGACCCAACCAAACTAGCAGAGCAGTCCTCCATGAAGCTGAAATAACATTTCAGTAAATATTTCCAAATGAAACTTTCTTGTAGTGTTTCAATGTATAGAAATCTTACCAAAGTACAGTGACATTAACATGTCAAGGCCTCAGTGCTCACAGTTATTAAAAAATGTTTTCTCACCGTCTGGTTTTAATTCTCACTTTGAAACCTTAGGGAAATGTCCTCTTTAAACTCTGTACCGTAACTGTCAAATCATTAACATTGTACTTTATTGCGATTTCATCCTGAAAAGGTGATATTTCTACACCGGGGAGTCTCTGAGCTGCTTTCTCAGTAAAGAGTATATTCAACAAGTCTGAATGCTACTCTTGGGCTGTAGATTCCTAAATATATCAAGTTACTAAAAAGTGCATGGAAGTAACACCAGGCTCATAGGACTCGATTCACAGAGTTAATTTGGCTGTATGCTGTCAAACAGTGAGAAATATAAATTTTAACGAGTTTATGTTATCATAAAAATCTTCAGGTTAATATTTGCAAAAGATATTCCTACATTGTCTATTAGATTGTAAGCTCTTTGAGCAGGGACTGTCTTTCTTCTATGTTTGTGCAGCGCTGCGTACGCCTTGTAGTGCTATAGAAATGCTAAATAGTAGTAGTAGTAGTAATTATAGGAGGGGCCTGTGTAGATACGACACTAACACCCTCCACACAGTGACAGGCATCAATCCATTGTTGGTTCAGAAAACTAAATACATGCCATGTGCACAGCTCTAAGAGCTGTTCATATTTAGACACATAACAATATCAGCTAAAAAGTATCATCTCATCTGAACAGTCTGCCCATTTGTGCCTGCCTACTTTACTGTCCTGCTAGTCTGCAGTCCAGTGGGTACACAGCACTCTGGGAATACAAACTCATTTTCACTAGGAAGTCCCACATGGGCACATCAAGCATGATTAACAAACAATCACCCTTACAATAATCCAGGAAAAAAATATAAACTAATCATACCTTGTTCAGACAACAAAGGGGGGAAAGGTTCAAACTTATTATCCAGAGGAAGATGGCTAACTAAGAAAAGTGAAATATGCAGTGCGACTGACATATAACTCAATCAGAACAGTTCTATTAAATGACGTAAGGGGTCCTTTTACTAACGTGCGCTGAAAAATGGTTTGCGGTAGTGTAGGCGCGGGTATTGGGCATGCGCTGATCCATTTTTCAGCACGCCTGTAAAAAAGGCCTTTTTTATTTTTGACAAAAATGTACATGCGGCAACATCAAAATTGCTGTGTGTCCATTTTGGGTCTGCAACCTTACTGCCAGCCATTGACTTAGTGGTAAAGTCTCATGTGGTAACCGGACGGTAATGACCTACGCACGTCAAATACCACTTGGCGCGCGTCCAAAAATAAAAACTTTTCGGCCGTGTGTATTGGACGTGCGCCAAAAATGAAATTACCACAAGATGCATGCGGTAGTTGGACGGGAACTCCATTTTTGCACGCATTGGATGTGCATAGACGCTTATGCAACTTAGTAAAAGGGCCTCTAAGAAGCCAAAGGAGAAGACAATGAAATGCCTCTACCCTCAAGAAAAAACTGTAACTGGTAGGGTTCGTAGAACACATAAGCATGCTGATCCAAATAAATTAAACATTTACAAGAAAATCTCAATTGAAACCTGGCTCCCAAAGATAGAACATGAGACTTATATGCTAAGAACTTCTTCCTATGCATTTGAGTCTACTTTGATATATCCGGGAAAATAGAAAAGTTTCCCTCCTAAGAAATTAGTATCCGAAAGTCTGAAAAAGAAGCACAACATGGCCTCTTTATCCTGAAGAAAAACAAAAGTCACCAATAATGTAGATTTGGAAACCACTTCTTCGGTAGAACTTTCCAAAATTTGAGCAATATTTAAACTATCTGAAGATACATCCACTACTGAAACAGCATCTGGAGAACTTGAACGTTGTCTAGAAACTAGAAGGTAATATATTTTATGCAAAGGCAGAAATCCAGCGTCAAGATTTCCTTTTTAAAGAAAGCCAGACATGGGAATGGGGCGCAAGTACAGTTACAGTAATTTTCTTATATTCCACTAATACCATTTAAATAGTTCACAGAGGATTACAGAAAGAACACTAGACCATAAAAACATCTAGGATGTAACAAATATAGAAAAAAGGAAAAAACAAAAAGAAAATTAACAAAGCTAACATCCTCTACATTTTAGCCACACACTCAGAAAACAATAAAGTCTTAAGGCTTTTCTTATACTTAACCAATTAGCAGCACCAATTAGCTTTAATTAGAATGTACGCGCTCAACTTTCTAGGTGTATTCTATAACGTGTGCTGTATATGTGCAGCCAAAAAAGGGGCATGGCCATGGGCATTTCACAAAACTATGCGCACTATTATAGAATATACCTGATCTGTGCATAAGTTAGGCGCAGGTATTTAGGCCTGGTTTTAGGTGGCCTAAATGGGTGCACCTAAATTTTAGTCACAAGAATGGCTGCTAAGCATATTCCATAAACTACACCTAACTTTAGGCATAGTTAATAGAATTGCATTAAGCGCATGGTTTTTGGGTGGATTTTTAAGGCACCAATTATAGAATTTGGCCCTAAGTAAGTAAGAATGTGAGCAAACACTCATGCTATAAACTTATATGAACATCTAAATATGTAATCAAAGATAGATGATATTGGTGGTCATAAAACTGTACTATAGTTTAACAGCATGCATCCTCAGCATTTAAAGATTGACATCCTGTTCTTTCAATTTTTGTCTTGTCACAAATTTGCACCTCAGCTAAAGATTATCATTGTGTTGCAAAAGAGTTAATCCAAAAGGTCAGTGAAGAAGGATATCCCAAAAAAGATTGTTCAATAGGCTATCAAGAAGGCATCTTGTATCCCCAAAAAGTGTTGCTTTCTGGCTTTGAGAAAGGGAGTGACAGTGATTGTGTGAATTGTATTTAAAGTATACTGCTCGGTCAGATCACTTTTCCCTGATCATCAAACATCATCTAAAACTTTTAAAAAATAATTCTTGTTTTCAGGGCATAGAGTTTATTATATCCTTCAGCTGGAATTAGAATTTAAATGATTGCTTATGTAGCATGGACATATAGCAATCCAAGAAAGAGCAGTGTGAAGCTGAACGTGGTCATCGTCTGAGTGAAGGTTTTTCTGTGTGTGTGTGAAATGATGAGATTATTCAGCGACTCTTCCAACAAGCAGCATTACACTATGCAGCATGATACTACTTGTTAGTCTACCAATGTGGTTTGCAATGTGGAACAAACATCATGGTCTTTGGAAAGGCACCTAATTGAATATAGACCTCGTATCAAATCTTTTAAAAAAAATATGTAAAATCTGACCATCACAGGCTGAATATTGACCAATTTGTGTTAATCATACTATGAAAACTACTTCAAAAAAACATACAGATTTCTTTTTTTTTTTAAATCATTTATTTATAATTTTTCATTTTACAGGGGTTACTTGCAAATAGTAATACAGAGATGAAGATGCAAGTGATGTATATAAGAAGAAAACAATAAGATTATATACAATCTTTCTCTTTCTTAGACCACAAAGTGAAGAAAAATAGGGAGAGTGAAATAAGACAAGGAGATCAATTAAACAGTAAACAGAAAAAAGAAAACATGGTATTAACCTGATTATCCCCAGATATTACTCATCTAATACATTATTCCACATTGATCATCTGGTTGGCTTCCTTAAGACCAAATACGGCGTATAGTCAATTCATTTCATTGAGAACATACTTATTGTCCAGGTTTTAGTTAGAAATAATACATCTGATTACATTCTCTCTCTTTTAAAAACCAGAAATTATTTAACGATACATATTCTCAAGTCTCTAATTCAAATCCCACTGATTAAAGCAATCCCAGTTTTCACAGGCTTCACTCCTTTCGGCATACAGATTTCTTATTTGTTGCTGTGTGTAGAAAAGGTGGTGGATGCCTAGAACACCTTCCCAGTGGGGGTGGTGGGTATAAAAAAGTGCTGGAATTCAAGTAGGCATGGGATAAATAAAGAGGATCCCTGTATAGCAAAACAAAAATGACTTTTACACTTCAAAAAGACATAGAGGTAAGTAACCTACATAGACTGGAAAGTGCAACCCTAAATAAAACCATGGGGGAGGGGTCGTAACCCGCATGGAGTGGCAGGCACAACCCTAAACAAAGGCATAGATGGGGTAACCTGTATCGAGCATCAGGTACAACTCTAGCTACATCACTGAGCAGACTAGCTGGACATGCTGGTCTATATCTGCTGTCATTTACTATGGGGGGAATTCTATATAAGGTGGCTTAAAATTGGCACCCAAAAAACACATGTTTAGATTGATTCTATAAACTATGACTAAAATTACACATAGTTTATAGAATATGCTCATGCACCATTCTTGCAACTAAAATTTCGGTGCACCCATTTAGGCCACCTAAAACCAGACTTAAATACCTGCACCTAAGATAGGCGCAGATCGGTGTATTCTATAATAGTGCGTATAGTTTTATGCAATGCCCACAACTCATCCATTCCATGCCCATGGCTATGCCCCCTTTTCAACTGCTTGCATTAAAATTTATGCACACCACGTTGCCTAGAAAGTTGTGCGTGTTAATTTTAATTAAAGCCAATTAGTGCTGCTAATTGGTCAAGTACCAATTATCAGCTCTGATTGGCTTGTTAATTAAGTTGTGTGCACAATTTGGCCATGTGACCAAATTAGCGCACACAACTTAAGGCGCCATATATAGAATTTGGGGATATGTTAATATGTGTATTGCCAAGTAATATCTGTTGCCATGACTAGGGCAGGAATTGCACCTTTCAAACTGCTTTCCCCTCTCATCTCCTCTCCTGATCACAGACAAATTCACACATGCAGGCATGCACACACACATTCCAACACAATATACACATGCATATAAACACACAAACTTGCACAAATACATACACAAAAATATTTACATGCAGAGGGGTTGGAAAGAATTCCATGAGCTATGCTCTGCATGCTTTCTCCACTTGTTATTTTAATGAAAGACAATACTTACAATATTATTGAGTTTCAAATAGTAATTGTTGCAATGGATGGAAGTTGTTTAAAAAATTAGCATGGGAATTATGATTGCATGAGTTTAATGTCTTACAAGCCATTAATATCTTTCACATCAGATATTAACAGTTATGATGTTTTATTTACGACAGCTCTTGGCAAGGTTAATGGATTATTCTTCTAAGGCATCTCTTGGTGAAGTTCCTGTCAGCAGCTGAAAATGAAAATCTAAAAATATCTGAGAGGAAAAAAAGGTTTTAACCTCTAAGACATCATTAGTAAGAAAGGATGCATAGCTTGACAACCCCCCCTCCCCCCCAAAAATAGCAATTTCCTACTCTGCATATTAGAAAAGTTAATTGTATATAGGTATGGACATAATGAGGTAAATATTCAACCATATAACTTTGTGTGCTTTCAGTCAGACTATGTATTCAAGCTGAAATTCTAAAACTGCTGGCATAACTTTATAAAGATAACTTGAACACTAAGTTGTAGTCAGCTATGTGTGGGTTGTGGTGGGGCCAAAATTGCACCTCATTCATTGCCTTCTCTGCTTGGCCGCAATGCTGTGGGTGGGATAAGAATGCTAGGGGACATATTGCATAGGGCATGTTTCCAAGTCAGGATGCTCCTGTATACAAGTCATATAAATATTGCTCTCAGCCTATCCCTAAATTTTACCCACTTTCATGCATATATTTTGGTTATGTCGAGTGGCATTTTTGGAAGGATATCAAGTCAGGAAAAGAATGTCCAACTATGGGCATCTCAAGAAATCACCCAATAAGAAACAGAGCAATGAACGTCCCAAAGCTTTCCAAAATCGTCACAAAAACTTCTATAATTAGAATGTTCCCAACACAGATATGGCCGTCTAAAGTGGAGCATATGGTCTTACAGACTATTCCCTGGGCTCCCATCCATTGGGTAGGCAGCCAGAATATTTCTGCACATCCTGTGGAACAGGTAAGGAAATCCCCCACATATAATGACTGTATCCCTATATGTCTCACTACTGCACAAAGGGAATTACTTGGCCTATCCACACCATATCGCCCTTTGCACTCAGTCACCTGGGGGGAATGATCAGTCCTAGCTGTTCTCTGAGAGAGCATACAACCAGAGCGCCAGGATTGCAGAGGACATTCGTCTGAAGCAGAAGGGTAGCATAATGGATAGGGTAGTGGTCTGCAAACTCAAGGGGACCGTGTTTGAGTACCATTGCTCGTTACAATGTAGCTGTATCCTCCCCCTCCCCCACTTGCTCCAGATGCAATTGCAGGCTCTTCATTATGTATTTCAATCTCTTGTCCACTGACCCCCTAAATTACTGAAGGTTCGCACTGTCCCTTGTCCCCTGACAGTGTGCATGTCTTTTATCCAGGGTTATGAAATATGTAGTGCAAGATCTCCATCTTTTGCTCAACTGTGAGATTTTATGCCGTAGATAGGGTGTGCCCATATAATGTGAGTCCTCATCACCTGTAATGACAATGTGGACATGGATGGGGTTTGGTCAGGAGAGGTGTGTCAGGGAGCCATCTAAGCACCAGCAATTGAAAAATCCTTTTTCACTTACCTGCAGGTGTCCACTCAGATTCAGAGGGAGACAAGGGTCCCAGCTCACAAGCAGAAAGCCAGCCTCCTGTACAGGAGAAGTGGCAACAGAGAAAGATGAAGAAGCGAACACCATGGCTGTATTGGGAGAGCAGCAGGATACAGGTCAGGGGACAACTGGTGAGAAACAACTGGATTATCTCTTAGTGGAACCCATTCCACCCCCAGCTGAGTTTGAGGATGCTGATCAAGAGCCATTGGAGAAGAATGTAGTACCAGTGGTAGGCTGTGGGAGAGCTGGCCACCATAGACACCAAGTGGTGGACATAGCTGCCAAGCAGCTTTTGTATCAGAATCAGTGCTTGCTAACCCAATGGGATGAAAAGTTGGAGCTGATGCATCAGAGTCTGCAGCTACAGGAGAGGAGCCTAAAAGAGAGGCTGAAGACATGCCAGGTTCTGCAGAACATGTTGCAGGAGTTGGTAGGGCTATGTAGGAACCTATGGGAGCACACTACTGCCCTGAACTCTACTCTGCCAACACAGCCTGCAGGTTCCCAAGCTTGTGGCACCAGGGATGGCAACAACCAGAGTTGCAATACAGACTGCACTACAAATGCTGGTATGACAGGACCTGCTAAGAGATCTCGGCTAGGTCCCACTAGAGCAAGGGCCAGTGCTTCCAGTGCCATGGCAAATAAACGTTGCACTTATCTTCACTGAAAGGTTGATGTATCAAATCTTGTTGGGTGCGGAGGCCAAGCTGGTATGGTCCAGTGTGAGTTCTCCTGGGGGGGGGGCAATTATCCTCATTTTTTGTCTGTTGGTGGCTGCTGTTGGAGCACTGGCAGGGGCTGTCTTTATTGTTGGATTAAATTATGCAGCATGCAACAGGCCATGAATATCTTGTATACTTTTTCTGGGATATAGAGTAGTTCTCCCTCCAGAACAGTCGAGGTATCGAAATCTAGTCTTCAAAAGGTGTGTTCTATTATGGAGCATGTGGTGCAATGCTGTAATGCAGTGATCATCTGCCTCATTTTGGGGGTGTACTATGGGTGTCATGAGCCAAGTGCGTTGATGTCACGACCCAAAATGCCAAGTCAGCTAGGACAGCAATTCAGGACTGCTGAGAAACATAGCTGGGCCCATGGGCCCAGGACAAAACCGGACCACTGCAAGTCCCCCCCCCCCCCCCCCCCCCCCACTTGTGTCACCACTCCTGCCCACCTGCTCTTTACTCTTCTGCATTTGCTTCCAAGGGGGACCCAGACCTGGCACCGGTAAGTCACTTCCTTTGTGCCTGCCCCCACGGTCTGTCCTCTCCTTCTGCTGTCCATGCTGGAAGTCAGAAACCGGATGATTGCATTAATGCAATATTGTGCTAATGCAATCATCCGGGTCGTGGGTGGCATGCAGAAGTTGGAGAGGACATACCCAGAAGCAGGCAGCAAGAAGAAGCTTTCAGGTGCTGGGCCCGCCCCCCCCCCCCCCCCCCACCTTGGATGCTGAACCTGGGAAATTTTGCCCCTCCTGCCTCCCCCACCCCCCTCAGCAGCCCTGCAGCAATGTGCACAGAACAGCACTTAGTACCCTAAAAGGCAATGGTACTATGTAATAGCCTATGTAAGGAACATTGGGGAGAGAATTCTGAACGTTGGACTACTTTTGGAATTTGTACTATGGGCTAAATTCAAGAATGGGCGCCACAATTAAGGCACCAGGATGATGTGAGCTAAGCATGAATTGTATAATGGCAGTTTTGTGCAGAACAGAATCCTATCCTAAGGCTGCAGTTTCGTGCCTAACTTTTTAGGTGCGAGCACTTACACCATGTCAAAGTCTGGTGTACATGTTCACGCCTAGCTGTTGGCAGTTAGGTGCATCACGCCTAGCATTCTACAACCTGCACACTTAGCTTCTAAACATGCTCCTGACCCACCCATGTCCCTCTCATATCCACACCCCTAGAAGTTTGTGTGATAGAATCTGCACCCACAGCTTCTAGAAGAACAACAAAAAGCAGTTGCTCATGCAACTGCTAATTGGTGTCAGTTAGCACCAATTAGCTTGGATTAAAGCAGTAGCGTACCAAGGGGAGGGGGCGGTGGGGGTGGTCAGCCCTGGGTGCACGCCACTGGGGGGGGGGGGTGCCGCGCGCTGGTCAGCGTCGTTCGTTTCCATGCTCCCTCTGCCCCGGAACAGGAAGTAACCTGTTCCAGGGCAGAGGGAGCATGGAAACGAACGATGCTGACTGGCGCACGGCACCCCCCCCCCCCCAGCGGCGTGCACCTGGGGGTGAGAGGGTTCTTTCACCAGGGTGGGGGGGTGTCCTTTTGCCGGGGTGAGGGTCGTTCTGCACGGGGGGACGGGGCGCATCGGCGATCTGCCCCGGGTGTCAGTGCCCCTAGGAACGCCACTGGATTGAAGCCAATAATTGGTTGCTAACTTCAAGAATTATTACATTAAGTTGTACATGCAGTTGGCCTTATTCTATAAATGAGGGGCCCGATATTCAGGCGACAGTGATCAGTATTTTGCTGACCACCACCAGTGTTAAGCCCACAAATTCAATGTTGGGTCATGTCCAGGGACTGGCATTGAGTTTCCATGTTTGCATAGCCAGCTAATGCATAGCCAGTTAAGTGTAATATTCAGCACTTAATCAGCTAAATGGGTTACCGCATAAAGATAGGACTGACTTTTATGTGGTCCTATTTATGTGGTTAACATAAGTGCTGATGACTCTTAATTGGCCAAGTGCTAATTCTATCCCCCAGAACGCCTCCAAAATAGCCAGTTTTCAGTTCAGCACTAACCAGTTAAATTCAGTGGCACTTAACCAATGAATGAATGGTTAAAAAAAAAAAACTTAAAGGGTTGCATAGGTGTTTGCATATCAAGTGTTGCTTAGATGGTAACTCTGGCTATATCAACTAAGGCCGGTGATGAGCTGGCTTCTATGGTCCGAGTGCCACATATAGCAATCCGGGTTAAGATGGGCTGGAAATAGCTCTGACAGATACTCCAGTAATTTGGAACATGAGGACAATGCCGGGCAAACTTTTACAGTCTGTGTCCCACAAATGACAAAATGGATTCGGATAGGCTTTGACGGCAATTCCAGTAGTTCGAATATAAGGACTGAGCCGGCGGACTTCTACGGTCGTCTATGTCCCAGAAACAGCAAAGAAAGCCCATTGTCAAGTATATAATATCATGCTCCTTGTTGATTCAATCTAGAATAGAGAATGAATGTGACTGTTAGGCAGACTGGATGGATAGTTCAGGTCTTTATCTGCCGTCACTTACTATGTTACTATTATTAACCAGTTAGTGCCACTGAAAATTAGTGGTTAGCCCTAATCAGGCATTTTAACCAGCCAGGATTCATTTTTGGCCACTTAAATCGTGTTGAATATTGACCCATATGCATACAAATTTGCACACTCCCCAGAATTCTATATATCATGCTGGGATTTCCGTGCAGAAATCAAAGTGTATTCTATAACAATGCACAGAAGTGGTTAACTAGCTAGCACTGTTAATTGTATTTTAACAAGCAATTATCATTATTAACATGCATTAATTAAGATTTAAACACACAACTCACTAAGTGTATTCTGTAACGTGGTGTGTAAATTCTAAGTCATATAGATGAAAAGGGGGAGTGGCCATGGGCAGGGCATAGGCATTTCTAAAATCTATGTGCTTCCTGGGCCTCTCCCCCAAGTCTGCCACCCCCCTGGGCCTTCCCAGTCTGTCTCTCCCTCTGCCTGCACAGCTCCCAGTGTCTCCAACTCTAAGACAACACATGCCACGGCCTCCCTATCACTTCCGCACATGCATCAGGCCTTCTGGATTTCTGTGCATGTGTGGAAGTCACTTTGGAGGCCCCAGTGCAGCCCTAGAGTTTCCTGCTGCCTGCCTTGTCCACTGACAAATGGCACAGAAACGCACTTAACTCCTCTAGCCATCCTGAACTCTGAAGGCACCGAGGACCTGTGGCAGCTCTTCTCCTTACTACAGCTACCAACATAGGTATCCTGGAACCTCCAGGAACAGCTCCTCCCCCACCCATGTAAACTTTCCCTTAACATCCCTCATCCTCATTCCTACCCAACTCCACCACTGGCTCCCTGCTCCCTCTGCCCCGGAACAGGAAGTAACCTGTTCCGGGGCAGAGGGAGCAGGAAACCAGCGGAGCCGACAGGCGTGCGGCTGCTCTCTGCACCCTCCAGCAGCGTGTACCCGGGGCGGACCGCCCCCACCTCCCCGCCCTTCCTACGCCACTGACTTTGGGGGTGCTTTTGGTTGAAGGTTTTCTTGATTAGGGTACTGTCAGGGGGTACTGTCAGATGGAGTTGCTGTCCTGGATGTTCAGGATTTTTGTTGGCAAGAGTCATGGCTGCATGGCAGCACTTAATATCACTTCTTGAGCTTGTGTTAAGTACAGCCATTCAGTGGCATAGCTAGTTGGGGCACCAGGGGAGTGGCTGCTCCCCCAAACGGAGTTTTTCTTGTCATGTTGCATTGAAAATGTGCCCCGGCAGAAGTCCACTTTCGTGCCGCTTTTGGTCCCCCCGCGCCGTCAACCTGGCTCCGCTTCTGCAGCCATTCAGTCATCAGTTGTGACATCTAACATGCAGTAATGTCCTATAAGTACATAAGTACATAAGTAGTGCCATACTGGGAAAGACCAAAGGTCCATCTAGCCCAGCATCCTGTCACCGACAGTGGCCAATCCAGGTCAAGGGCACCTGGCACGCTCCCCAAACGTAAAAACATTCCAGACAAGTTATACCTAAAAATGCGGAATTTTTCCAAGTCCATTTAATAGCGGTCTATGGACTTGTCCTTTAGGAATCTATCTAACCCGTTTTTAAACTCCGTCAAGCTAACCGCCCGTACCACGTTCTCCGGCAACGAATTCCAGAGTCTAATTACACGTTGGGTGAAGAAAAATTTTCTCCGATTCGTTTTAAATTTACCACACTGTAGCTTCAACTCATGCCCTCTAGTCCTAGTATTTTTGGATAGCGTGAACAGTCGCTTCACATCCACCCGATCCATTCCACTCATTATTTTATACACTTCTATCATATCTCCCCTCAGCCGTCTCTTCTCCAAGCTGAAAAGCCCTAGCCTTCTCAGCCTCTCTTCGTAGGAAAGTCGTCCCATCCCCACTATCATTTTCGTCGCCCTTCGCTGTACCTTTTCCAATTCTACTATATCTTTTTTGAGATACGGAGACCAGTACTGAACACAATACTCCAGGTGCGGTCGCACCATGGAGCGATACAACGGCATTATAACATCCGCACACCTGGACTCCATACCCTTCCTAATAACACCCAACATTCTATTCGCTTTCCTAGCCGCAGCAGCACACTGAGCAGAAGGTTTCAGCGTATCATCGACGACGACACCCAGATCCCTTTCTTGATCCGTAACTCCTAACGCGGAACCTTGCAAGACGTAGCTATAATTCGGGTTCCTCTTACCCACATGCATCACTTTGCACTTGTCAACATTGAACTTCATCTGCCACTTGCACGCCCATTCTCCCAGTCTCGCAAGGTCCTCCTGTAATCGTTCACATTCCTCCTGCGACTTGACGACCCTGAATAATTTTGTGTCATCGGCGAATTTAATTACCTCACTAGTTATTCCCATCTCTAGGTCATTTATAAATACATTAAAAAGCAACGGACCCAGCACAGACCCCTGCGGGACCCCACTAACTACCCTCCTCCACTGAGAATACTGGCCACGCAATCCTACTCTCTGCTTCCTATCTTTCAACCAGTTCTTAATCCATAATAATACCCTACCTCCGATTCCATGACTCTGCAATTTCTTCTATGTGCTACCTGTCTATCCTGGCCATATCCCACTTCTCCCCATGACCTGCCCGGATCCAGACCCTGCCCTATTAAGGGGGTCTTTTACTAAAGGTTAGCTCGGGTTATTTGCAGCAGGGCCCTTAGGAATAAAACGGGCCCTGCTGCAGATAACGCGAGCTAATCATTAGTCAAAGACCCCCTAAGTAGCTAGCATTGATTTTTTTTTACCACACTTGTTGGTTTTAGTGTGCAACAACCATTAATGTGGGTCCACGCTAATGGCTACCGCACACGAACACTCGCACTGCCTGCTTACTGTAGCTTTGATCCAACAGGGGTTTAGATGGTAAATAACTATTTAAAAATACAGTTTAATTGCACTTTCAAAATGGAAAACAAACATAAATGTATTATCATCACTTTATTAAAATTCCATTTATATGTAATATACATAAGCTCAGGTTTAAACTATCTATTTAGAATTATGTGTTAGTTGACTTAACAACCTATCAGGAATTTATATTTTCATAGCTAAATTTTTTTTAAAATGAGATTTCTGTGGGCATTTAGATATTTAATTCATCCATCAGCTCTATTAAACTATGTTTTTTGCATGTTCTATTAAATTCATAGAATTTAATAAGCCATTCAATAGCCTCTGAATTGGTTTTCTACAATAATAATGTGCTATTATGAAGGAACTAAAAAAAAACTGCAGATTAAGGAACTAAGCAAGCATTGTATTTTTAATTAAATTTATGAAGCTTCTTCTGCATATAGAGCATGGTTTACATGCAGAAATGGCTCATAAAACTGTGTGGGTATACACGTATAAAACGTAGATACACTGCAAGATAGCACCCACTTTTATGCAATTTCTGCATAGACATTTCTGAGGGTATGATTTGGACGGTGTAGGGGAACATTTATAATTGGTGCATTTATTTTACAAAATACAGGCATATATTACAAGCACACTATAACGCCTTCTTTGGAGCAGTGTTAATTTCTTTGGGAATATGCATGCTATTTTTTAAAAACACATAGGTATCTATCAGGCTTATTTTCGAAAGTGATCGCCGGGCAACTTCCGACATAAATCGGGAGATGGCCGGCGATCTCTCAAAAGCGGTAAAATCGGTATAATCGAAAGATGCTTTTTTTGACACCATCGCCGCTTTCTCGTTGCCGAGCCGGCGAAAGTTCAGGGGGGGGGGTGTGTCGGCAGTGTAGCGAAGGCAGGACATGGGTGGGGATGGGCGTGGCTACCAGATGGCCGGCTTTCGCGGATAATGGAAAAAAAAAGCGGCGTTAATCAGTATTTCGCCGGGTTTACTTGGTCCTTTTATTTTCACGACCAAGCCTCAAAAAGGTGCCCCAACTCACCAGATGACCACCGGAGGAAATGGGGGATGACCTCCCCATACTCCTCCAGTGGTCACCAACCCCCTCCCACACTAAAAAAAATAAAAATAAAAACCTTTTTTGCCAGCCTGTATGCCAGCCTCAAATGTCATACCCAGCTCCCTGACAGCAGTATGCAGGTCCCTGGAGCAGTTTTTAATGGGTGCAGTGCACTTCAGGCAGGCAGACCCAGGTCCACCCCCCCCCCTACCTGTTACACTTGTGGTGCTAAGTGTTGAGCCCTCCAAACCCCCCCAAAACCCACAGTACCCACATGTAGGTGCCCCCCTTCACCCATAAGGACTATGGTAGTGGTGTAGAGTTGTGGGGAGTGGGTTTTGGGGGGATTTGGGGGGCTCAGCACCCAAGGTAAGGGAGCTATGCACCTGGGAGGTATTTGTATACAGTGGTGGAAATAAGTATTTGATCCCTTGCTGATTTTGTAAGTTTGCCCACTGACAAAGACATGAGCAGCCCATAATTGAAGGGTAGGTTATTGGTAACAGTGAGAGATAGCACATCACAAATTAAATCCGGAAAATCACATTGTGGAAAGTATATGAATTTATTTGCATTCTGCAGAGGGAAATAAGTATTTGATCCCCCACCAACCAGTAAGAGATCTGGCCCCTACAGACCAGGTAGATGCTCCAAATCAACTCGTTACCTGCATGACAGACAGCTGTCGGCAATGGTCACCTGTATGAAAGACACCTGTCCACAGACTCAGTGAATCAGTCAGACTCTAACCTCTACAAAATGGCCAAGAGCAAGGAGCTGTCTAAGGATGTCAGGGACAAGATCATACACCTGCACAAGGCTGGAATGGGCTACAAAACCATCAGTAAGACGCTGGGCGAGAAGGAGACAACTGTTGGTGCCATAGTAAGAAAATGGAAGAAGTACAAAATGACTGTCAATCGACAAAGATCTGGGGCTCCACGCAAAATCTCACCTCGTGGGGTATCCTTGATCATGAGGAAGGTTAGAAATCAGCCTACAACTACAAGGGGGGAACTTGTCAATGATCTCAAGGCAGCTGGGACCACTGTCACCACGAAAACCATTGGTAACACATTACGACATAACGGATTGCAATCCTGCAGTGCCCGCAAGGTCCCCCTGCTCCGGAAGGCACATGTGACGGCCCGTCTGAAGTTTGCCAGTGAACACCTGGATGATGCCGAGAGTGATTGGGAGAAGGTGCTGTGGTCAGATGAGACAAAAATTGAGCTCTTTGGCATGAACTCAACTCACCGTGTTTGGAGGAAGAGAAATGCTGCCTATGACCCAAAGAACACCGTCCCCACTGTCAAGCATGGAGGTGGAAATGTTATGTTTTGGGGGTGTTTCTCTGCTAAGGGCACAGGACTACTTCACCGCATCAATGGGAGAATGGATGGGGCCATGTACCGTACAATTCTGAGTGACAACCTCCTTCCCTCCGCCAGGGCCTTAAAAATGGGTCGTGGCTGGGTCTTCCAGCACGACAATGACCCAAAACATACAGCCAAGGCAACAAAGGAGTGGCTCAGGAAGAAGCACATTAGGGTCATGGAGTGGCCTAGCCAGTCACCAGACCTTAATCCCATTGAAAACTTATGGAGGGAGCTGAAGCTGCGAGTTGCCAAGCGACAGCCCAGAACTCTTAATGATTTAGAGATGATCTGCAAAGAGGAGTGGACCAAAATTCCTCCTGACATATGTGCAAACCTCATCATCAACTACAGAAGACGTCTGACCGCTGTGCTTGCCAACAAGGGTTTTGCCACCAAGTATTAGGTCTTGTTTGCCAGAGGGATTAAATACTTATTTCCCTCTGCAGAATGCAAATAAATTCATATACTTTCCACAATGTGATTTTCCGGATTTAATTTGTGATGTGCTATCTCTCACTGTTACCAATAACCTACCCTTCAATTATGGGCTGCTCATGTCTTTGTCAGTGGGCAAACTTACAAAATCAGCAAGGGATCAAATACTTATTTCCACCACTGTATATATTTTTTAAATTTTACAAGTGCCCCCTAGGGTGCCCAGTTGGTGTCCTGGCATGTCAGGGGGACCAGTGCACTACAAATGCTGGCTCCTTCCAGGACCAAATGGCTTGGATTTTGCCAGGTTTGAGATCGCCGGCATTTTTTTTCCATTATTGCTGAAAAACAAAATCGGCCATCTCAAACCTGGCGAACTCTGGCATTTGGCCGGGCCAAACCGTATTATCGAAAGAAAAGATGGCCGGCTCTGAGCAAGTCACTTAACCCTCCATTGCCCCTGGTACAAAATAAGTACCTGAATATATGTAAACCGCTTTGAATGTAGTTGCAAAATACCTCAGAAAGGCTGTATATCAAGTCCCATTCCCCTTTCCCTATTGGAGATTCTATATGGAATGTTGCTATTCCACTAGCAACATTCCATGTAGAACTACCCTTGCAGATCAGCGACACAGCTGTGCAGGCTTCTGTTTCTGTGAGTCTGACGTCCTGCACGTACATGCAGGACGTCAGACTCACAGAAACAGAAGCCTGCACGGCCGCATTACTGGTCTGCAAGGGCAGGCTTCTACATGGAATGTTGCTAGTGGAGGAGTAGCCTAGTGGCTAGTAAGTGGACTTTGATACTGGGGAACTGAGTTTGATTCCCACTGCAGCTCCTTGTGACTCTGGGCAAGTCACTTAACCCTCCATTGCCACAGGTACAAATAAGTACCTGTATATACTATATAAACTGCTTTGAATGTAGTTGGGAAAAAAAAAAAAAAACAAGACAGGAAGGCAATATACCAAGTCCCATTCCCTTTCCCTGCTATAGAATTGGGGCTAAGCACACAGCATTGGAGTGCCAAAAGGCAACATATCAATAAGCTTATGTAAATGTACAAGTAAGAACAGAGTATCAAAAAATAGGAGGTACAATTATTTATGCACATTTAGCTGCTTAGCAACCTAATCATCATACTTTACTCATGCATGTATTTTATGTTTGAAACTCTGCTTGGTTTCATGCAGATTTGAAACTATCCACACAACTCTGCATTTAGGGGCACTACTGAAAAAATTGACTCTACATTTAATATGTAAATAAAGAGGTGATTTTTAATGGTTGCATATTATTTTGAATTATTTTCACATTTGTGATTTTCAGAACAATGAAGGACTTGTGGGCACCCAACTAGAAGCTCCTTGGTCTCCATTTTAGGAATGGAAAGTATGTTTACGTCCCCCAATATCAACATTGGGATTTATACTTGCTCACTGGGACGTCTAAGTTTTATAAAGATACTCCATACAGCACTCTAGCAAAGGGATTATAGGAGGTCACTCCCTTATTCCCCAGTGTTCTGGATCCCAACCTCCATTGAAAGTGATATTAGTAAGTTATGTTGGGTTTAATTTAATTCTGGCAATTATAATCTGCTTAACCATCAAGTTCAATGCAGAGAACAGTATCGCATTATGAGCAGATACTATCTCTGTCCTTAAAGGGCTCACAATCTTGTTTTTTGTACATGAGGCAAAGGAGAGTTAGCCAGACCTTTCATACACGCAGCTGCAGACTCTGACCCTTCGAACATCACTTCCTGTTCCAGGGCACATCCGGCAGCCGCGTGTATGAAGAGTCTGGTCCTGTGTGGCTGCATCTTGTTTTACCACTGCTGCTACTCATCTAGAAAAGCAGAAGTGACAGGGATGGGTGTGTAGGGGAGTGGAGACAGAGTAGAGGCAGAAGCTGGATTGGGAGGAGAAACAGAGAGGGGGGTTAGGCTAGATGGAAGGGGGAGCACAAGGGAGGGCAGAGGCTAGATGGAAGGAGGAGAGAAGACAGAGGCTGGATGAAAGTGGCGAGAGAGGGAAGGATAGAAGGGGAGAGAAGGAGGGCAGATGCTAGATGGAAGGGGGAGAGAAGAAGGGCATGCATGGGAATGCAGGTGTTGGTGGCTGAAGCATGCTACCGATTTGCCTGTGCAAACAGCATGGAGCTTGGACCTCGGGCAGTGGACCTCTTTAGCTAGTGGGGCTTAGGCATCCCTGCCAGCAAAGGTAGGACTCAATGTTGTGGGGGCTTGGGGTGAGGTCGGGGTGCTGGAGGGCTGGGGTGGGGGCGAGGAGCTGGAGGATGGGGCAAGGGGAGACGAGCAGAAATGTGTAGCTTAGGGGCACCATAAACAAAGAAAGTTTGGAAACCACTGCATTAAGCCACTCCTCCACTCTAATAGCTTGAGGAAATATATATATATATATATATATATATATATATATATATATATATATATATATATATATATATATATATATATATATATATATATATATATATATATATATATATATATATATATATTTCTAAAACAAAAGGTTATACATGTGTATATGCCAGCACATGCACATATATGTTCTGAAATACCAAATAACTATATTTGTAGTTTAAATCACTGTGTGTGTGTGGGGGGGGGGGGGGGGGGGAGTCAAGATGGGTCCTACAGAGCACACAACCCTGGAGCTCTTTCCTGATCTTTACAATGCCTAAGCAAAGGCCGAGGAAACCTGTTTCCCATTCTGGGGAAAGCAGTGTTACTCCTGCGAGTGGATGAGGGTGAACAGATACCTTCATTACTACTGGGAAGTAGCGTTTCGCTATCCCCTGAGGAAAGAGAACCACCACTTTGCCACAAGAGAGAGCGCTGGAGCTGAGTGGAACTTCTGTTGTCGGCAAAGGCTCTACTGCTCCCAGATCAGTGGAGGTGCCAGGCTTTGTGGCGCTGGACGGCCCCAGCCCCACAGGAAGTCCAGCAGTCAGTTTGGATAGCATCACGAGTGCTCCAATGGAAGTTGGCTGTTATTTGGTTCCTGCTATTCATCCTCAAGCAGAGTCACATGTTTCCTTTGAACCTTCATGCTCTACTATGTTTACTTTGGAGGAAATATGGAAGACAATTGCTTCCCTTGACCAACTAGAGCATCACAGATGGGGACACAGGCAGGTAAGATCTTGATTTTGGAACAAAAGATAGATTAATCTCAATTAACTTTGGCTCAAAATTCCTCAGAAATTTTGTCTACCACTGTACAATGCTTGGATTCTTCTGTATCTGGGTTGGTTAAGGGACATACCAATCTAGATGTAAAAACTGAAAATTTAGAGAATCAAATACATAGACAAAATCTTCATCTGATAAAGTTTCCATGTATACCTGGAATTTCACCATTAGATATGTTTAAGTAATATGCTACCGAAGTCCTGCATGTCCCTATACAATTCATGCCACCTGTTTCTAGAGTGTTTTATCTGCCTTCAGCTAAGAAGAAAGAGAAGGTAGGTGGAATTGATCAACTTTCTCCTATTTCACAAGATAGTTTGAATTTGAGTGCTTTTTTAGAGTCATCTAAAGAGGAGCTAGTCATTCCATCAACCTCCATAGTGGTTACCATGACATTGGACTATGATCGGGATTATATTATGTGTTTGTATTTCAGGCATAGGAAAACTACCTTCTGCAATTTGAAAGTTAGAATTTTTCCCGACGTGGCTAAAGCTACTCAGAAATGATGCAAGCAGAAGTGGTGGCTATTGGAGCTGCTTTTTGTTGAAATTTCCTTGTAAATGTGTTATAAGACATAATAAGGAGACCTTTATTTTTTTTTTTAACCCTCTCAACTTGTGTTGTATCTTAGTAATAAAACTGTGGCACAAGGACAAGATGAATTGCCAGAGTCTGAGAAACAGTCCTGAAGTATTGGTCACGTTCTCTTGTAATATGTTTATAAATCTGCTCTCTAGCACCTATGTTTATTAAGGAGTGCTATGGGTTTACACGCATTAAACTCTAACATGCCTATAGAAATGTATAGGTGCTTTAGCGTTTAACACATGTAAACTTTACAGGTGCATTAAAATCACTAACGCACCTTAGTAAACATAGGAGTGCATTCTTGTGATCAGACTGTTTCTTTTTTCCTCAATTTGTTTGATCTCTTTTTCCCCCCACCAAATTGGGGACTGGAGTAATAAATGACATGTATGTTTCTTTTCCTATTTTTATATATATTTCTTTGTGAATTTTTTCATTGCATAATGCCAGCTTATTTTTCTTACTTCAAGATTTATTCTTGAATGTATATGTGAAATTTAATAAAGATTAAGTAAAAAAAACACTTTGTGCTTCAAATATATATAAAAAATATATATATGGAAGGAAAGACCTCATCAGTCTGTGGTACTTAGATTCCTTGTAAACATAGTATCTTGCAGACAACGGACTTATCATTGGCCAAAAACCTCTTAAACTTGATAGTGAAACTTAAATTCTCAAGATTTCAATTTTTTAAATATTTTTAATTATTCTGTTGTTTTTTAACTTACATTTTATGTAAAAAGCACACTATTATCTTTTTTTTTAAATACCAATGAAGTCCCATTTCACACAAGTCTTCTTCAGGGGGTTAAATGTGCTCAAATACCATCTGAAAAATAAAAGTCCATATTAGAAATATCTTTAGCTACACCAATATTCAACATACCAATTCTTCCACAAGGAAACTCACTGCTTTAAAGTTTTTTTTAATATCAAACAGAAACTTCAAGATGGCACCCAAACTTAACTAAGACACCAACAACCAGGCAGCCAGTCCCTAAAGATACGTCATTACCAGGGTGGCCCCTGATTCGCAAAAAAGCACCCCACTCCAGCACGGTATTCAAACCATCAGGTTCCAAAGTCTTCAATGTAAATATCCAGTGTTCACATTGTAAAAGCTGACAGTCTGAAATACCAACGTACATGTGTACAATATGTTGCCGGGTTGACCCCATGGATATTTTAGATATTGGCAAGTGCAAAATGTGTGCTGCTGCCACACGTAGCCAGAACACACTTAGGAGCTCATTTTCGAAAGAGAAGGACATCCATCTTTCGACATAAATCGGAAGATGGACGTCCTTCTCCCAGGGACGTCCAAATCGGTATAATCGAAACCCAATTTAAGACGTCTCCAACTGCACTCCATCGTAAGGATGGCCAAAGTTCAAGGGGGCATGTCAGAGGCATAGCAAAGGCGGGACTTGGGCGTGCCTAACACTTGGACGTCCTTGACCCATAATCAAAAAAAACAGACGTCCCTGACAAACACTTGGACGTTTTCACCCGGACGTGTTTTTATTACGACTAAGGCACAAAAAGGTGCCTGAAATGACCAGATGACCACTGGAGAGAATAGGGGATGACCTCCCGTTACTCCCCCAGTGTTCACTAACCCCCTCCCACCCTCAAAAAACATCTTTAAAAATATGTCATGCCAGCCTATATGCCAGCCTCAGATGTCATACTCAGGTCCATGACAGCGCATGCAGGTCCCAGGAGCAGTTTTAGTGGGTACTGCAGTGCACCTCAGACAGGCGGACCCAGGCCAATACCCCCCTTACCTGTTACATTTGTGGAGGAAACAGTGAGCCCTCCAAAACCCACCACAAACCCACTGTACCCACATCTAGGTGCCCCCCTTCACCCATAAGGGCTATGGTAGTGGTGTACAGTTGTGGGTAGTGGATTTGGGGGGGGGGGGGGGGTCCGCACACAAGGTAAGGGAGCTATGTTCCTGGGAGCATTTTATGAAGTCCACTGCAGTGCCCCCTAGTGTGCCCGGTTGGTGTCCTGGCATGTCAGGGCTCCTCCCACACCCAAATGGCTTGCATTTGGATGTTTTTTGACATAGATGTCTTTGGTTTCAAAAATCGCAGAAAGTCAGAAACGTCCATGTCTAGGGACGTCCAAATTTAAGGATTTGGACGTCCCTGACGGTATTTTCGAAATGAAAGATGGACGACCATCTTGTTTTGAAAATACAGGTTTCCCCGCCCTTGGATTTCGCCATTTTGCAATGATGTCCAAATCGCAACTTGGACATCCCTTTCGAAAATGCCCCTCTTATTCATTCCTGCTCTATGGACCAGAACCTTTTCTAAAATAGCTGAAATTGGTACATCCCAACCTGGATGTCTCAATTAAGAGCTGTATATTCTTTCTAAAATCTGCCATCACGGGATCCAGCATATTTTCATCTTACAATCTTACACTTCAGGCACAGGCAGTTCCTTGTGACTCTGGGCAAGTCACTTAACCCTCCATTGCCCCATGTAAGCCGCATTGAGCCTGCCATGAGTGGAAAAGCGCGGGGTACAAATGTAACAAAAAAAACCTGATTGTTATTCATGTTACATGACTACTGTCATAGGTTGCGGTTATTAGCTGGACAATTGCCGTTTCTTATTTGGGGGTAGGAAGGTGCTGGTAATTTGCTATGGATTGTGTTGTTTCTGAGTCATGCTCTCAATTTTAAGACTTGTTTTCTTTTCAGTCTTTGCTATATAGCTTGTTATGAGTGATTGTGATATTGTTCCATTGGCATCTGTCCTGATTTCTGCCTTTCTCTCTGGTTGTCTTTTTTTCCTGTTAGTTTCCTGCCACAGCTACTCACTCTGTCTCTTTTATTTTCTTCTCTGTAGGTGTATTAGATGACTCATAACTCTGTGCCCTTCTCTATCATTAGGAGCTTAGACATTAATAGAATTTCACTGGGTTGTATATATGGGAAAAATCATGTAAGATGGTTAAAAATAATGGTCTGTTATATTGATAAAATTTTTGTCTCTGCTCTGTTACAGAGACACAGTTACAGTTATTTTTTTCAAGAACTGAATACTGTTTATTCCAGTATTAAATCTGATCTACATTATGATTGATAGAATATTACTTAATTGGATGTGGCAATAAAATACATCATGCAGGGTTCATTTACTAGTATAGTTTTTTCAAGCCTACAGATTGAAATACTTTCTCATATTATGAAAGTTCTCATCTGGTCTATCTAAGAAACAGTCTGCTTTTTTTCTCAATTCCTCAGATATAGGAGGATCTGTACAACCTGTAGTGAATACAAGAAAAAAGCTAAAGATTGGAGTACTAAGGGCCCCTTTTATGAAGCTGTGGCAAAAGGGGGCCTGCACTGGCATCCCACCTATTTGCGGGCTCAGTGTGGCTTACAATACATTGTGAATGATGGAAATACAACTTGTTACAGTGCGATTATGGGTTACATTGTGAGGAGTTTTGGGAAGACAAAGTCAAAGTCATAACATCATTTGGGGAATAGAACAATGGAATGTAACAATGGGGAGATGATAAGGCGATAGAACAATAGCAAGAGAACATAGGGTATGATCATTTTTTATCTGTGGGTAGAGTTTTAAGTGTGGTGAAAATACGGGGGAAGAGAATTCTGAAGAGAGTGTATTGGTGCATTTCTATTAGTGTGTATGGTCTTCATGTGTTTTGATCCTTGCAGTAAATTTTCTCAAAGAGATGAGTTTTCACAAGTTTGCGGAAGTCGGTTAATTCGTAGATTGTCCTCAGGTTCCGTGGCAGTGTATTCCAGAATTGCGTGCTCATATAAGAGAAGGTTGATGCATGCAGTACTTTGTATTTTATGCCTTTGCACTTAGGGAAGTGGAGATTGAGGAAAGTTCGGGAAGATCTTTTAGTGTTTCTGGGTGGCAGGTCTATTAAATCAGACATGTATGCAGGGGCTTCACCATGAATGATTTTGTGAACCAAGGTGCATACTTTAAAGGTGATGCGTTCCTTGAGTGGGAGCCAGTGTAATTTCTCACGTAAGGGTTTTGCACTTTCGTATTTTGGTTTTCTGAAGATGAGTCTGGCTGCTGTATTCTGGGCTGTTTGAAGTTTCCTCAGTATTTGCTCTTTGCAGCCTGCGTATAGTGAGTTGCAGTAATCCAGATGACTGAGTACGAGTGATTGCACTAGGCTGCGGCAGGGGCGTATCTGCGTGGGGCCACAGGGGCCTGGGCCCCCGCAGATTTCGCCCTGGCCCCCCTCCCCGCCGTCAACCCTCCCCCGCTGCTTACTTTTGCTGGCGCCGAGGTCCGACCCGCAAACGCCGTTTTTCGTCTTCCTCCGTGGCCATGCTTCCAGGAAGTAACGCTGCAGTGCTGATTCGTTGAATCCAGTTCGGCGTCTGACGTCAGACGTCGAACTGGATTCAACGAATCAGCACTGCAGCGTTACTTCCTGGAAGCATGGCCACGGAGGAAGACGAAAAACGGCGATTGCGGGTCGGACCTCGGCGCCAGCAAAAGTAAGCAGCGGGGGAGGGTTGACGGCGGGGAGGGGGTGGAGAGAGGAGGCGGCGGCGGCGGCGGCGGCGGCGGGGGGGGGGGAGGGAGGCAAAAATGTGCCCCCCCTCTCTGGCTCTGGCCCCCCCTACCGCCGGATTCCAGATACGCCCCTGGGCTGCGGAAGACAGATCTTGGAAAGAATGGTCTTATTCTTTTCAGTTTCCACATGGAGTAGAACATCTTTTTGGTTGTGTTGTTCTCCCCTCTCCTGCCTTTCTTCCAAAGTATACATATTGAGATCTTTAAGTCTGTCCCTATTTTAGAAGCTGCCCTCTGGACTGACTCACCCTGTTTATATCTTTTTGAAGGTGCAGTCTCCAGAACTGTACCCGGTACTCTAAATGAAGTCTTACCAAAGATTACACAGAGACAATATTGCCTCCTTTTTCCTACTGGCCATTCCTCTTCCTATGCAGCTAAGCATCTTTCTGATTTTCGTTGTCACCTTTTCCACATGTTTGGCCACTTTAAGATCATCACATACAATGAAGCAAAGTCCCACTCCTCTTTCATGCAGAGAAGTACTTCACCTCCTAAACTGTATCACCTCCTTGGTTTTTATAACCTTAATGCATGACCCTGCATTTTTTTTAGCATTAAATCTTAGCTGCCAAATTCTGGACCATTTTTGCTAGGTCCTTCTTCATGTTATCCACACCATCAGGGATGTCCATCCTATTGCAGATTTTGGTATCATCTGTAAAGAGATAAACCTTACCAGACAGCCCTTCAATAATATTGGTTACAAAATGCTTAAAATAACTGGCTCAAGAGCTGAACTTTCAGCACACCATTGGTAACCTCCATTTCCTCAGAGTAAGCTCTGTTTACCACTATACTCTATCACCTTCCACTCAACCAGCTCCTAACCCAGTCAGTCACTTTAGAGTTGAGAACCGAGGGCACTCAGTTTATTTATAGGTTGTCTGTATGGAACTGTGTCAAAGGCTTTGCTAAAACCTAAGTACACCACATATAGAGCTCTCCCTCAATCCAACGCTCTGCTCACTCAGGGTCCCTTTTACTAAGGCACGCAGGTGCCTACATGCCCCCAATGCGCATCAATTTTGAGTTACCGCGTGGCCAATTTCATTTTTGACGGGCCCCACAAAATATTTTTATTTTCTGGCGTGTGGGCAGTAATCAGCGGTAATAAGCATTTTATGCATGTAGACCATTACCGCCTGGTTACCGCTTGAGACCTTATCGCTAGGTCAATGGCTTGCAATAAGGTCTCAGACCCAAAATGGATGCACAGCAATTTTCATTTTGCCGCATGTCCATTTTTTGCAAAAATTTTTAAAAAGGCATTTTTTACAGGCACACTGAAAAATAATTTTACACGCGCCCAAAACACGTGTCTACACTATCACAGGCCATTTTCCAGCGTGCCTTTGTAAAAGGACCCCTAAGTGAAAGAAATTAATCATATTTGGCTGACAAGACCTGCCTCTAGTGAAACCATGCTGCTTCAGGTCCTGCAGTCCATTGGATTCTATAAACTTCACTATTCCCTGTTTTTTAAAGTATTTCCATTAATTTACTTACCAGACATGTCAGACTAATATTTAACATGCTGTCTACTCTTAACAAGGAGCGTGCGAGTATATTAACCACCCTAGGTGAAACGTCAGCATTGAGTCCACCTCAATTTTCTTTTTTGCCCATTGGCTGTTATTGACATTTTGATAAATAAATTCAACAATCATGATTACCTCAACACCATCCATTCTAGCATAGTCATGCAATAATGCGTAGATGGCTATCACACCTTAATACTTTAAACTTTGTTTTGTATATACATATTTAATGAGTGCAATTTTCAAAAATCATTTATGCAGTAAATGGTTTTTTTATCCACCTGCCCTGCAAGTAAAAGAACATGTTGATGGTTCTTCTAGTTACAGCATAGAGGATGTTGAAATCTTTTGTTTTGCTTTGACTACAGCTACTCTTCGCTGCTTCCCAGAAGCTGCTACTTTAGGCAACCATCTAATCTGCCTAAAGGTTAAGTTGACCCCGACTGATACATGGTACTGTGCTGTTAACCTATTGTAATTTCCATTTTAAACAGCTATTGTAGCTTAGTAGATGGGGTTCCTAATGTGACATAGTGGGGCCGATATTCAGACTCTGGGTGGCAGCCCGCCTAACTTGCGGTTGGCGGTGAGACCAGAAATTCAAAGCTGGACTGTTTCCGGTGACCGGCATTGAATATCTGGTTTATTTTTGGCTGGTTTAAATTTAACCAGCCAAGCCAATATTCTATGATGACTGGTTTAAGTTTAAAAATCAGCTGGTGGAAAATACCAAGACATCCATAGGAATATAATGGGCATCTCGGCATTTACCACCAGCTGATTTCTACTGTGAGCTAAAAATGCTACTGCGGCTTATTAAAAGACCCTCTTAGCCAGCGATGCACTGAATATTAGTGAATAGCTGGTTATATCACAAGCACTGACTGGGAATATTCAGTGGGAGATAACTGGCTATCTCCCACTGAATATTCCTGGATAGCAGGTTAAATGCTATTTAACCAGCCAGGAGTTGTTCCTGGCCGATTAAATTGTGATGAATATCAGGGGCAATATGTTCTACACTGAAGAACTGATTTGAACTGAGGGTCCCTTTTACAAAGGTGCGTAGGAACCTACACGCGTCCAACATGCGTGAAATTAGCACTACCACTATTCTGTAAAGGCGGCCATATTTTGCATACAGGGGTGAATTCTATGTATGTTGCCTAAAAACCTGAGCTGAAAAAAAGCACTATTCTATAAACAGTGCTAAAAGTTAGGTGTGGTTTTATAGACTAGCACTTATGCCTGGGAATCACACCTAACTTTAGGCATGGCCATCTGCACCAACTGAAACATGGTGCACATTTTAGTGCCTAAATTAGACACTTATTCCCATTATTCTATAATTACCTGTCTAAATATTAGGACTGCCTCTGTGTTACCCATGACCCTCCCATTTTCACGCTCTGTTTTAGAACTCATATGTAAAATTTAGGCATGGATCCTGCACCTAACTTTATGTGCATATATTTTAACTAAATCTAATTAGTGCCAATAATTGCTTGTTAAAAAGCCAATTATCAGCACTAATTAGCTTGTTATTCAGTTAAATTTCATGCGCAAATTGGGCGCATGCCCAAATTTGTGCACATAATTTTTAATGATTTTTATAGAATGCAAGGAGGTGAACACATGAATAGAGCAGTTAATGGGTGTGACTCCCACTTACATCCATTACTTCCAGAATTTAGGGGTCCTTTTACTAAGGTGCACTAATGGATTTAGCACGCGCTAATGATTAACATGCGCTATATGGCATGCAGCCCATAATATTCCTATAGGCTGCATGGCATTTAGCACATGTTAATCAATAGCACATTCTAAAACCATTGTCCTTGGTTATCAACAATGTATGCCCACCAGCCTAAACCAGCCTGATACCATAGTCCATCCAGGCCTGTGTCCTGTCCATCAGCACTTCAGCTAATGCTCATAACCTTTTTTATATGGACACCTGTACTAGTTGGGTCCTGAGGAAATTTATGTGATATATAGACACCTGTACTAATTGAGTCCTGAGGAAATGTAAATGACCAATGTCTCCTACCATCAATCAGAGGACTGTTTTATTCCTCCAGGAAAAATTGTTTGGTGGGCTATGGGAAGCTAAGCCAAGCTATACCACCCTACGCAGAGATATGAGACAGGAGAGAGTGAGAGAGACACTCTTAAGCCTAAACTTAAGCTGAGCTAAACTATTCCAAGATGAGCAGAGAGCTGAGTAGAGATGTGTGAACAAAGAGACTCTTTCGCTGAGGGAAAGTAGGTACAGTTGCACTATCAGCAGACTGTTAGCATACTGCTGTCCCAAAGGTTCTGTGGCAATGCTTTGTGAGTGTAAAGACTGTGCACTAAAAATATGCCCAGCATTTGTCTTGCATTTTCTGCACAGTGCAAACACTTTCCACATGGACAGTGTGTTATGTGCATTGGCAGATAGCATGTAATGCTATCTGCCACTACGTGGACACGATCTGCCACCACAAGTAATGTGGTATAGTTCCACTCAAAAATAAATAAAGGGAAAAATAGCACTGCTGTGGTGGTGCACCATGACCGCATCTCTCCTCCAATCCAGTTCCCCACATCCCCAAGTCAAAACCTGTCAACATTCTCTGATGTCCCAATCTGATTCCCCCACCTCTTGTCCAATCCCTACTGACCTGATCCTCCCACCCCTTTTGACCCCCTGAGAATCCATTGGAACTTACCTAGAGGCCATCCCTAGTGGGCTGGGTGACCAGACTGGAGTGGTCCCTCTCCATTCCTGCTTTATTGGGCTCTGGGTTCCAAACTCAAAACACAGCAGCTAGGCTTATCTTAGGAAAAATGCAAATTGAAAGCGCAAAACCCCTCTGAAAAACTATACTGGCTCCCAATCAAAGAAAGCATTGCTTTCAAAATCTGCACTCTGGTCCACAAAATTATCTATGGTGAAGCCCCGGGATACATGACAGACTTGATCGACCTCCCAACCAGAAACACATCCGAATCTACACGAACATACCTAAATCTGCACTACCTAAGCTGCAAAGGACTCAAATACAAATGATCCTATACATCCAATTTCTCCTACATAAGCACACAACTATGGAACGCATTACCAAAAGCCTTGAAAACCATGTTCGACCACCTAAACTTCCAGAAAAAACTAAAAACTAGCCTATTTAAAAAGGCATACCCTACCAATCCATCATAAATGCATCAATGCTGCATTACTACTACTACTACTACTACTACTACTACTACTACTTAACATTTCTAGAGCGCTACTAGGGTTATGCAGCGCTGTACAAATTAACAATTAAGGACGGTCCCTGCTCAGAAGAGCTTACAATCTAAAGGACGAAATGTCAAGTTGGGATAGTTAAGATTTCCTGAGAAGAGGTGTAGTGATTAGGTGCCGAAGGCGACATTGAAGAGGTGGGCTTTGAGCATTGATTTGAAGATGGGTAGGGAGGGGGCACGGCGTATGGGCTCAGGGAGTTTGTTCCAGGCATGGGGTGAGGCGAGACAGAAAGGGCGGAGCCTGGAGTTGGAGGTGGTGGAGAAGGGTACTAAAAGGAGGGATTTGTCTTGAGAGCGGAGGTTACGGGTAGGGACGTAAGGGGAGATGAGGGTAGAGAAGTAAGGAGGGGCCGCAGATCGAGTGCATTTGTAGGTGAGTAAGAGAAGCTTGAACTGTATGCGGTATCTGATTGGGAGCCAGTGGAGTGACTTGAGGAGAGGGGTGATATGAGTATATCGGTTAAGGCGGAAGATAAGACGTGCGGCAGAGTTCTGGATGGACTGAAGGGGGGATAGATGGCTACGTGGGAGGCCGGTCAGGAGTAGGTTGCAGTAGTCAAGGCGAGAGGTAATGAGAGAGTGGATGAGAGTTCGGGTGGTGTGCTCAGAGAGGAAGGGGCGAATTTTGCTAATGTTATAGAGGAAGAAGCGACAGGTCTTGGCTATCTGCTGGATATGCGCAGAGAAGGAGAGGGAGGAGTCGAAGATGACACCGAGGTTGCGGGCAGATGAGACGGGGACGATGAGGGTGTTATCAACTGAGATAGAGAGTGAAGGGAGAGGGGAAGTGGGTTTGGGTGGGAAAACAATAAGTTCAGCCTTAGACATATTCATTTTCAGGTGGCGGTTGGACATCCAGGCAGCAATGTCGGATAAGCAGGCCGAGACTTTGGCCTGGGTATCCGCAGTGATTACAACAAACCTAAAGTACGAATGGACATAACACAACTCTTCCGTTGAGCAATTCCCTAATGAGGCTGTGCCACATGAATTTTATCTTTATCTTACCACAACATCACTTTGTATTTGTTTATACCGGAGTATGCAAACGCCTCTCCGGTACTATGTAACCCACATTGAGCCTGCAAATAGGTGGGAAAATGTGGGATACAAATGTAACAAATAAATAAATAAACTGGCACCTATGGCCCCTAGTGGTAGTTTCATAGACTACTGCTAGGAGCCATTGGTGACATTTTGGAAACCAGAGTCAGATAGAGTGGGAGCAGAGGGGGACCATTCCCATATGGATACACTAGTGCACCAGATATATATAGCCCTTAGGTAAGTCCTGTGGATTCTCAGGGGATCTGGGGGGGGGGGGGGGAGAGTTGGATTAGGGGCTAGGAGGAATCAGATTTGGGCATCAAGGGAGATTGGATTGTGGGTGAGAGGATTGGATCAAGAGATGAGGGTATTGTATTGGGGCATCGGGGGGGGGGGGGGGGGTTAAGTGGTCCCTTATAGCAGGGCCATGGCCATGCTACTAGACTCCCAGTACAGCAGATGCACTTACCACCAACTCTTAAGTAAAAGCATTTTTTCTTAAGACATTATTTTCACCAAAGAAAATTTTGAAGGTGGTTACTGATTTGAAAGATATGTACTGTTTTGAGTTGTATAATTTTTTTGATATGGAATGCATTTTGCACAAATGTTAATGAAAATAAGATTTTTATGACATGATTGGTTCTGGGCCAAGGATTATATTTAAACGTATCTATTACAGTTATTTTACTAAACTAACCTTTATATGAAGGTCCACAGAAAAGTTTGGATATCTAAGGGGCAAAGATATCAACATTAGACTATTTTAGCACTGATCTCATTTTATGTAATGAGACTTAGTTATTAATAACTGGGGTTACCAGTAAAATAAACATCTTAACAGTGACCCATGCTGATAATTCCCCCTCCATGTATTTATTGCACATTTTGATTTTTTTATTATTTTAGTTTGGAGCTATTTTTATTGGATATTATCTTGTATTCTGCATAGGGCCATTTGACTACTAGGTCCTTTTACTTAACTGCAGTAAAATTTGCAGTTACTGCAGCTTAATATGGGACTTTACCATGCAGTAACTGCACATGTAACATGGCAACGTTTGAAGGCTTTCCCTGCATTTGCCGTTACAGGTACTGCCTTACATTTATAGGTATTGCACATTATTGTGCTTGGAGATAAATGTTAAATGCTTCTATGCAATTTAAGAGATAAGTGGTCCTGCTGTAACTGTAAAACTGCCAAGTAATGTGTCATATTTGCAGTGCGCTAATCACAAAACTCCTTCCACACATATTCTCCACCAATGGAATATTGGCGAGCAGTTTACTACACAATAGCTGCAAAATTCTACAAAGTCCCTTAAAGCAGCTGTGTGCTAGCAGTTCCCATGCCTGCACATTCCCCCGGATTCTATTTAGCACGCCTAGAGTTACGCGCAATCCTACATGTAAATCTAGGCGTATTTTATAAGTATGTGCACAGATTAAATTTTTAACAAGGTGTTAAGCGTTGTTAACAGCTCTTATGAAGCAATAATGAGCACTAATTGGCAAAGATTAGAATTTACGCGTATACATTGCTAAGCGTATTCTGTAAGGTACTGCGCCTAAATTATAATGTGCACAGGTAAAAAAGGGCATGCTTAAGGGCATAGAAATGGGTGTATTCTGGGAGGAGTGGCCTAGTGGTTAGGGTGCTGGACTTTGGTCCTGGGGAACTGAGGAACTGAGTTCAATTCCCGGCACAGGCAGCTCCTTGTGACTCTGGGCAAGTCACTTAACCCTCCACTGCCTGCCGCATTGAGCCTGCCATGAGTGGGAAAGCGCGGGGTACAAATGTAACAAAACAACAAACATTCCAAAATCTACTGCATTGTTATAAAATATGGGCCAGTGTGTGTAAATCTACATGCAGGGATTTACACCAGCTTTTCATCAGCATAAATGGACGCACATAGATTCAGTCACATGAACTAGGCATAAGTGTATTCTAAATACCGCAAGTAAATTGTTAAGCCAACTAAGTTACGAATGGTTTTATAGAATCCACACCGATTCTGGCAGCTAAATCTAAGTACACTGTATAGAATCTGAGGGGAGAACAGGTGTACTCTACAATAATGCACATAGCTTGTAGAAAAGCCCACACCATGCCCATGGCCGTGCCCACTTTTCAACTAGGCAACTTAGAATTTATGCACACCACATTATAGAATACACTTAGCAAGTGGTGTGCATAAATCTTCATGCCAATTAGTGCTGATAATTGCTCATTAACATCCAATTAACAGAGCTAATTAGCTAGTTAACCAACTAAGTTATGTGCATTGTTATAGGATATGCTTTGATTTCCGCATGAAAATTACGGAGCGATATATACAATTTTAGGGAAAATACGCATTATTTGCGTCATCATTCCCTTACATCAGTCCGAAATATTGGACTGTCCTACCAAAACAACTTAAGGAGCTCGCCGACCACCAACTGTTCAAGAAGTCCTTAAAGACGTTCTTATTCAACAAGGCTTACTCCACTGGCAACTTCAATGCTTAATCTCTCCCACTTGCCGTCACTTCACCCCTGTCATTTACCCTGTGTTATCCCCTGTTCCTACCCCTCCAGTCACTCTCTATTTCTGGGCCATCATTGTCTTGTTTTGTACTACTACTACTACTACTTAACATTTCTAGAGTGCTACTAGGGTTACGCAGCGCTGTACAGTTTAACAGAGAAGGACAGTCCCTGCTCAAAGGAGCTTACAATCTATCCACTTGATTTATTGAAAGCCACATTGCGCCTGCTCATGTGGGTAAATGTGGGGTAGAAATGTACTAAAATAAATAAATAAATAAATAAAGCTAGCACTTTCTAAAGAGTACTCTGTGCAGAGCATCCTTTAGAAAATACTAACTTAACTTGGATCATTCCGACTCCTAACTTTGGGCACCATTTATTGAATTTCCCCCTAAGTTCTTAACATGATGTGAAGGGACATTTTTGATATAATGTCTAAATCTGACTTTGCACATTTTGCATAAAATGTCCAAAAATCCAGTAGCGAACATGGCCATTTTCAAAACAGGGAAACATCTATCTTTTTGTTTCGAAAATGGCCATTTGCTAGTCATTGTTGTACTTGGTGCATCTATCTTTTTCGACTATTTTTGGAAAAAAAATTCCAAGTGAAAAACGCACAAAATGAAGTAATTGAGATATAGGAGAAGCCAGTATTCTTAGTAGACTGGTCATATAGACATCCCAGCAGAACAGTTGGGACACCCTAGGCGGACTTTACATAAAAGGTCCCAGGTACACATCTTATCATTACCCCTTTTATTGTATGGGGAGCCCTTCAAAACTCGCCAAAAACCTTCTGTACCCAACTGTACACCACTATAATATCCCTTATGGCTGCAGGTGCCACTTATATGTGGGTATAGTGGGATTTTGGTAGGATTCGGAAAGCTCACAATTTCCACCACAAGTGTAACAGAGTGGGTTATAGGCCTGGGTCCCCTTCTCTATAGTGGTCATCTGGCCATTTAGAAAGAAACCTTTTTCTGACTTAGTTGTGATAAAACAGGTCTAGACCAAAATGTCTAAGTTGTAGCCCTGGATCTTTTTGTTTTGCTCCATTATGGCAGAAAAATATCCAAGGTTTGGGAGCACCCAAATCCCACCTCCAGCATGCCCCAAACATGCCTCCTTGTGATTTGGATGCATTGCAGACGAATTGCGTAGAAAAATGTTTTTTAAAAATGTGTTTCGAAAATAGCAATTTGGATATTTTGGCAAACAAAACATCCAAATGCTTTTTGTATGCTTTTCTATTTCAAAAATGAGCCCCTTAGTAAAAGGGCCCCTATAGTTTATAAATTATGCACATATATCACAATCCAGCTTATAATTGAAAAAGAAAAATGTCTATATTGCGACCCAAATTGGGAGATAGACGTTTATCTCACAAAAACGAATAAAGCGGTATAATCGAAAGCCGAATTTGGACGTTTTCAACTGCACTCCGTCGTGGATGCGGACAAAGTTGATGGGGGCGTGTCAAAGGCGTGGTGAAGGCGGAACTGGGGCATGGTTATTGGGCGATCAGAGATGGGCGCCTTTCGCCGATAATGGAAGAAAAATATGCGTTTTTAGCGAGAATTTAGGGCACTTTTCCTGGACCCTGTTTTTCCACGAATAAGGCCCCAAAAAGTGCCCTAAATGACCAGATGACCACCGGAAGGAATCGGGGATGACCTCCCCTGACTCCCCCAGTGGTCACTAACCCCCTCCCACCACAAAAAATGATATTTCACAACTTTTTATTTTCACCCTCAAATGTCATACCCACCTCCCTGGCAGCAGTATGCAGGTCCCTGGAGCAGTTGTTAGGGGGTGCAGTGGACTTCAGGCAGGTGGACCCAGGCCCATCCCCCCCCCACCTGTTACAATTGTGCTGCTTAATGCTTAGTCGTCCAACCCCCCCAAACCCACTGTACCCACATGTAGGTGCCCCCTTCACCCCTTATGGCTATAGTAATGGTGTAGACTTGTGGGCAGTGGGTTTTGAGGGGGATTTGGGGGGCTCAACACACAAGGGAAGGGTGCTATGCACCTGGGAGCTCTTTTACCTTTTTTTGTGTTTTTGTAAAAGTGCCCCCTAGGGTGCCCGGTTGGTGTCCTGGCATGTGAGGGGGACCAGTGCACTACGACTCTTGGCCCCTCCCACGAACAAATGCCTTGGATTTATTCGTTTTTGAGCTGGGCGCTTTCATTTTCCATTATCGCTGAAAAACAAAAACGCCCAGCTCACAAATTGTCGAATAAAACATGGACGTCTATTTTTTTCGAAAATACGGTTCGGTCCGCCCCTTCACGGACCCGTTCTCGGAGATAAACGCCCATGGAGATAGACGTTTTTGTTCAATTATGCCCCTCAATGCCACCTCTGTTTCATCCAAACCATGACTCTAGGAATGTGTATATATTGTCTGAATAAAAGTACATACAATTTTTCAGCATACATATTTTTTACATGCATACAAAGATGCCAAATTTTACAAAAGTTTTTTTTCCACATCTAAAACACTCTTTACACACTTAGGATCAAATTCTATATATGATGCCTAAAAAATCGGTGCTGAAAAAAATACGCCTAGGCATATTCTATAAACTATGCCTAAAGTTAAGCGCAGTATATAGAATATACCTAGCACCTGTCCCTGCAACTAAATTTAGTTGTGGCGATTTATGCCAAGTGAAACTTGTGTATATGCCCACATCTAAGTTAGGCACAGAGCTGGTGAATTCTATAACACTGCGTGTACATTTTAGGAATGCTCATGACCCGCCCATGCTCCTCCCGTGGCCACGCCCCCTTTTGAGATCCATGTGGTAGAATTTACATACACCACTTTACAGAATACGTTTAGCAAGTAGTGCACGTAAATTCTAATTATTACCAATTAGTGACATTAATTGCTTGTTAGGGTCCAATTATTGGCGCTGTTTGGCTCATCACTCAATTAAGTTGCATGTGCAATTTGGCCATGTAGCCGTGATTGCACAAGTAACTTTAGTCACCATATATAGAATCCGGTGGCTACTGAAAAATATTTATAAAATTACCCTGAATAGGACTGACTAAAAGGGATACAAAAAAATATTCTCAGCAACAGAATGCAATTACAAATTCTGTTAGGTGATACGACCTTTTCAAAAATGCCTCAGAAAAGGGCTACCTGTGATCATGATTGATAAGCAAACCATCACTTTCTTCTTTGTACTAGACAGTAATATAGTTCTGCTTCAAGCTGGTGTTTCTACAGGAATCTTTTCTTAGATTTTCATGCCTCAATTTCCTTATTGAAAAGTAGTAGAGGCAAGGGCTGCAACATTTATATTGCAGATGGATGAAGTGTTGCCTGAGAGGTTTTGAAGAATGGGTAGCTCTGAGAAGCCGTTTCGTCTCCCTGGTAACTATATATATAATACATCCACCCCCTCGAGACCAAAGGAACAAAATTACTTTTTCTCTCTACCTCCAGTTTTTCTTGTATGGATTTGCGTGTGGTGAGATGTGGGGCACTGCTTATGACTGTGTGATAACACAGCATCATGCTGTGGCGGAAAAGCAGGAAATAGCATTTGCAAGGAGGAGATTGCCTAAGAAGGGGTTCTTTCAGCCTGGGACTCCACACAGTTTTTCTGTTCATTCTATTCAGCCCTCTAAAGCTCTGTTTAGAAGGGGGGGGAGGGGGAAACTCTTCAGCAGAGAGATTGCTGGGTTCCATAGTGATTAGTGTTTACTCCCATAACAATGTTGAATTTGCATATCAATTTAAAGAAAAGACATTTTTTCTCTAAAATGTTAAGGGCCAGATTTCAGGATTAGGCAACAATAGGGCCCGCAAGTCAGTTGCCCCCGTGTGCTTTTGATATGGCACATGATATGCTCGATAGTTTCATGTCCTGTGTCTTTTAGAAGGAAAAAAAAATTCCATGAAGAAAAAACCTGCAGTAATAACAATAGATGCTGAGGAAACGGATGTCTGAGATTTGGGTTTCAGCTGTGGTTTAGCATATTTTTTTTGACTGGACTGTTTGCTGTATGTCTTAGAAGAACCAAAATCTGGAATCAGTTTTATTATTATTTCTTTGAAAATGTACTAATTTTTTTCTGTAAGGATTTTGGTTTTGGAACAATTCTGATTCTGTGGAGTTTTTTTTTTTTTTTTTTAATTTGAGTTAATGTGCACGGTTGCTATGGTCTCAGATCTTTCACTATCCTGCATTGGAGACTCCAGATCCCAGATCTGCATCCAGTTTTTCTATGCTCTGTTGCTTCCACTACTACTACTACTACTACTACTATTTAGCATTTCTGTAGCGCTACAAGGCATACGCAGCGCTGCACAAACATAGAAGAAAGACAGTCCCTGCTCAAAGAGCTTACAATCTAATAGACAAAAAATAAATAAAGTAAGCAAATCAAATCAATTAATGTGAACGGGAAGGAAGAGAGGAGGGTAGGTGGAGGCGAGTGGTTACAAGTGGTTACGAGTCAAAAGCAATGTTAAAGAAGTGGGCTTTCAGTCTAGATTTAAAGGTGGCCAAGGATGGGGCAAGACGTAGGGGCTCAGGAAGTTTATTCCAGGCGTAGGGTGCAGCGAGACAGAAGGCGCGAAGTCTGGAGTTGGCAGTAGTGGAGAAGGGAACAGATAAGAAGGATTTATCCATGGAGCAGAGTGCACGGGAAGGGGTGTAGGGAAGGACGAGTGTGGAGAGATACTGGGGAGCAGCAGAGTGAATACATTTATAGGTTAGTAGAAGAAGTTTGAACAGGATGCGAAAACGGATAGGGAGCCAGTGAAGGGTCTTGAGGAGAGGGGTAGTATGAGTAAAGCGACCCTGGCGGAAGATGAGATGGGCAGCAGAGTTTTGAACCGACTGGAGAGGGGAGAGGTGACTAAGTGGGAGGCCAGCAAGAAGCAGATTGCAGTAGTCTAAACGAGAGGTGACAAGGGTGTGGACGAGGGTTTTGGTAGAGTGCTCAGAAAGAAAGGGGCGGATTTTACGGATGTTGTAAAGAAAGAAACGACAGGTCTTGGCGGTCTGCTGGATATGAGCAGAGAAGGAGAGAGAAGAGTCAAAGATGACCCCAAGGTTTCGAGCTGAGGAGACAGGGAGAATGAGAGAGCCATCAACAGAAATAGAAAACGGGGGGAGCGGGGAGGTGGGTTTGGGGGGGGAAAATGAGAAGCTCGGTTTTGGTCATATTTAATTTCAGGTGGCGTTGAGACATCCAGGCAGCAATGTTAGACAAGCACGCTGAAACTTTGGTTTGGATGCAAGGTGAGATATCAGGGGTAGAAAGGTTACAGTGAGAACCCTGTAAAAAGGGGGTTGCCCTTGCTGTACAACTTGCTGTAGAAAGAATGTGCTATTTCAATTTGCCGTTAGACTCAACTGCCCTATTTGTAAAATAATTTTTACTGTAGTGCCCCTGGGGGGGTGTCATTTTGCCGGGGGGGGGGAGAGGTGTCATTTCGTCGGGGGGGGGGGGGGTCGCGCTGATCCGCCCCGGGTGTCAGCCAGCGTCAGAACGCCACTGCTAATGCTTCTTGATAACTTCTCCCTAAATCTTTGCTATAGACAGTGTCATCTTTGATACTTCAAAATTGAGCCCTTGGGAGAAAATCTTGCTGACACCTGCTTTTGTTCCTCATTTTTCCAATAACATAAGCCCTTTAACTACATAAAAATGTGTCCAGTCTTCAGATTTAAATGTTTCACTTTTAAAATCTTTCTTATTCCATTCTAAAATGTTCATTCTTTACATCTTTCCTTAATGGGTCTTTTTTGACAGTGACATTTATTGGAATGAACATTGATTGTTTATAACCATAACCAACTGTTTGCAGTAAATCAACCAGCAGAGCTTGCTCTCTGCATGGATTGATAGGCGTGTTCTAGCTAAACATAAAACACACATCAGTTCCTCTTTTGATGATGGAATGAATTTTGCATCATTGCAATTCAGCTCATAAATGTAATAGAGCTAGAAAGACTTTAACAAAGGAACAATACTCCCCTCGGAAACATTGGAAGTCTCAGTTATTTATTTATATTTACCAATTCCATTTGCCACAGTTATAACGACTGCTTTTTGAGTTCATAATATTCCAACAATGTAAGTATTTGTTTTCTTAAAGGAAGACCAATAGTCTGCTGTGAATTGAGCATTTGTATTATTGAAGGTTAATTCGAACTATAATTGTAGATAGGAATGTTGAAAGGAGAAAAGGCATGTTCATCCGTCATGAGAAAGTAGACTGACTCTATGGATTTGATTGGACTTTGACATGCTTTTAATGGATTTACTTGGTCAAAAACAGAAACAACATTAAAGTGGGACTGTAATGCAAAAACGTAATTTTTCACATCAGAATACATAAATGGTTGGAAAAAAACTGTCCTATAATTTTCCCCAAATTATATCTTGAGTAGAGAGGTGTGGTAGCCGTGTTAGTCCACTTTTAAAGGTAATCAATAGAAATCAAACAAAATAAAACATGGAAAAGAAAATAAGATGATACCTTTTTTATTGGACATAACTTAATACATTTTTTGATTAGCTTTCGAAGGTTGCCCTTCTTTCTCAGATCGGAAATAAGCAAATGTGGTAGATGACAGTATATATAAGTAAAACATCCAAGCATTTCATTGACAGTCTAAGGGTGGGGGGCGGGTAGGAGGTATGCATGGGAACATCAAAGCATTAGAACTGACCATGTGCAGGGGGCTGTCGGCATCTGGAAGATCACTGCCAAATGCCCTGGGTTTGAAACAGTTCAGTAGGGGGGGGGGGGGGAAGGGAAGGAGGGTAGCGGGTGGAGAGGAAATGCGAGGTCCGTGCCCACCCAGTCCACCTCCAGGCCCATCTAAAAATTGAACTCTGGCTACACTACTGATTCCAGTGATGTTATTCACCGGCTTAGGTAAATGAAAATGTTTGCATTTTGCATCTGAACAAAAAAAAAATAAAATAAAACCATGCAGTAAGATTCCAGTTTATCCTGCAAAAGTTATATAAACTCCTTTTTATATTGCCTTTAGCAACCTGCTACTGCTCTCCAGATTATAATACACAGTTCATTCATTACACTATGCATGAGTTTCATTACCGCTTTTTGGACATGCAACTTTTCTCTCTAGACATCACCATCTGGAATAAGGTGGAAGACATAGACAGATTATGGTCAGGACATGATGATGTCAGGGCAAATTAAGAGAACCAAGCTGAAAAATGTTTGCCAGTCCTACGGTCTTATTTAAATGTCCATTTAAATATTAACACAACCTAACCGCATACAAAACAATGGAAAAATGGAGGAGAATGAAAATATGTATGCAATCAATAAAAGTTGATTCCAAAAACATTTCTAAGATAAACTGACTGATATTCAAAGCAAGTTATTCATTCCTTGGTGGGTGGCGAAACACATAACTTCCTTATCTATAGATTTTAAAAAGATTTATGGATAATACCATGCTAGCTAATTGACAGGTGCTCCGTGTAATCTTGGGCAAACCACCTAGAGGTCCTTTTACCAAGCTGTGGTAAAAGGGGGGCCTATGCTGGCATTAGCGTGTGTTTTTGATGAGTGATGAGGCCCCATTTTAATGCAGCAGGTAAAATGCTGTCTTTTTTTTTTTTTTTTAAGACATGGCCGTTCGGCAAGTGAACCACTTGCCTCGTGGCTATGTCATAAGTACATAAGTAATGCCACACTGGGAAAAGACCAAGGGTCCATCGAGCCCAGCATCCTGTCCATGACAGCGGCCAATCCAGGCCAAGGGCACCTGGCAAGCTTCCCAAACGTACAAACATTTTATACATGTTATTCCTGGAATTGTGGATTTTCCCCAAGTCCATTTAGTAGCAGTCTATGGACTTGTCCTTTAGGAAACCGTCCAACCCCTTTTTAAACTCTGCTAAGCTAACCGCCTTCACCACATTCTCCGGCAACGAATTCCAGAGATTAATTATGCTTTGGGTGAAGAAACATTTTCTCCGATTTGTTTTAAATTTACTACACTGTAGTTTCATCGCGTGCCCCCTAGTCCTAGTATTTTTGGAAAGCGTGAACAGACGCTTTTTACAGGGGGTACAATCGCTTGGAAGGCAGGCTGTGCCCTGGCAGCTGGCCTGCAGTCAGCCCTGGTGTAAGCTCTCTTCTCTAGGGGGGGGAGAACTTACTGCCACCCATTGAGGTGGCAGTAAGGGGTCCCGCACTAAGCTGGCAGTAACTGGGCAGCACGTGGCACTGTCCGATTACTGTCGGGTAAACACTGGCGCTACAAAAATGGAAATGGTGCACACTGGGGGGTGGGGACTACCACCAGCTGCTGCGGTAGCACAGTGGTAGTTCCACATTAGCGAGCGGAAAGCTTGTGTTGGGCTTACCGCTGCTTCATAAAAGACCCCCTCAACTGTCTATTCCCTCAAATACAAAAATTGATTGTATTTCCAGATATATGAAAGTATTCACTGCACCTGGATGTAACTCACCTAGAGCTTCCGCTCAAAAGTTATGAGCTAAATTCAAAACTCAAAAACTTTTTGTAAGTTGGGGCTAGGGAAGGGGAGGTCAGAGGTGCAACAGAATTTATTTATTTAGCAGTAACAGGTGAAGAAAATGCTTTCAGAGACTGTTTAGATAGTTTAATTTGATGTTGAGGCGGGACTTGGGCACTTCTAAGACTTGGACATCTTTGAGCCATAATGGAAAAAAGCAAAGACGTCCAGGACTAAAACTTGGATGTTTTCACCCAGACCTGTTTTTATTATGAATAAGGCACAAAAGGTGCCGAAATGACCTGATGACCACTGGAGGGACTCGGGGATGACCTCCTGTTACTCCTACAGTGGTCACTAACCCCCCTCCCACCCTCAAAAAACATGATTAAAAATATTACTTGCCAGCTTCTATGCCAGCTTCAGATGTCATACTCAGGTCCATGACAGCGCATGCAGGTCCCTGGAGTAGTTTAGTAGTAGGTGCAGTGCACTTTAGACAGGTGGACCCGGGCACCCCCCCCCCCCCCCACCTGTTACATTTATGGAGGAAACAGCGAGCCCTCCAAAACCCATCACAAACCCTCTGTACCCAAATATAGGTGCCCCCTTTCACCGGCAAGGGCTATGGTAGTGGTGTACAGTTTGGGGTAGTGGGTTTTGGGGGGGCTCAACACACAAGGTAAGGGAGCTGTGTACCTGGGAGCAGTTTATGAAGTCCACTGCAGTTCCCCCTAGGGTGCCCGACTGTTGTCCTGGCATGTCAGAGGGACCAGCGTACTAAAAATGCTGGCTCCTCCCATGTCCAAATTTGGACGTTTTAGACTTGGACGTCTTTGGTTTCGAAAATGGCCGTAAATCAAAGACGTCCAAATCCAAGGATGTCCAAGGTAGTTTGAAACACGGAGGAGTGGCCTAGTGGTTAGTGTGGTGGACTTTGGTCCTGGGGAACTGGGTTCAATTCCCACTGCAGATACAGGCAGCTCCTTGTGACTCTGGGCAAGTCACTTAACCCTCCATTGCCCCAGATACCAATAAGTACCTGTATATAATATGTAAGCCACATTAAACCTGCTATGAGTGGGAAAGTGTGGGGTACAAATGTAACAACAAAAAAGATGGATGGCCATCTTTTTTCGGAAATGACCCTTTCCCTGCCTCCAAATTTGGACGTTCTACAAAGACGTCCAAATTCCAACTTAGATGTTTCTTTCGAAAATGTCCCTCTATGTAATGCATATTGACCTACAAGCTAGCATGAATACATTCAATCTGAGTTCTTTAAAATGTTCAAATATATGTGACCCACTGAGCGAAAAGGTACCAGAGGTGGAGTATGTGACTTATTTATATGCACATTTGGCAGTTACCGCAGGATGCCTGAGCATGTCCTGCAGTTTTCCATTTTAAGCTGTGTTAGGTGCATGTCATCGCCTAATGCAGCTTAGTAAAAAGGTCTCTTAAATAAGATAACTGTGTGAAATTAGTCCAAAACAATAACAAAAACTAGGGGGAAAAGCCAAATTTTCCAAAAAGGAACAAAAACCTTTCCCCTGTCTATTTGCCGTCCTTTACCCTTCATAGCTTGTCCATCCCCTCCTCCTCTAGTATATCAAAGCTACCAAAAATAAGTAAGATCCAGGAATAAGCCCTATAGAGAAAATAACAGGGCTAAAAATGGAGTGTCGATATAATAATAATAATAATTTTTATAGTGCTACTAGATGTAAACCATGCTATATAATCTAGCAATCTAGCTAACACTGTTTACGGCAGGAATGGAAACCAAATTCTTTTAGAGAGCCATACAATTCGGATTTTACTTTATTGCTTTTTTTTTCCCATAGCTGGCAGTTGATAGAGACAGATTTATTCATTAGCTGTACAATGGTCAGGCCAATTTATGTCTTAGCCTACTTATGTTCCATTAACTTTTCAATTATCCAGAAGAAACAGTACTTGCAGTATTTGCAGAGCAAAGGTAATTATTCTGTTCTCTGTTTTGACATCCTATGATTCATTTTGCCTTTCTCATTCAGAACTGCCAATAAAATTCTGATAAGCAAAGACTGTTGTTTTCCTACAATGACCTAGGAAGTCATTTTCAAAGGGATTTCTGAGGGAAAACAGGGATTTATATGTAGGACACCCTTCTTGATCGGATTAATTTTGTAAAAGGGAAAAGTATGCACTGAGGGAAGAACTAAGTGTATGTGTGTGTGTGGGGGGGGGGGGGGGGGGGGTTGAACATGCACTACCATTAAGACAGGTTATTTTATCATGTCTTGTTATTTTAGCATGGGGTCATATTGCACAAAACAGGATCCTGTGCTAAATAGCACAACTTGTGGTAAAATAATGGATCTGATTGGTAGTCCATGTTGATAACTTCCTCACTAAGATGGGCCATTTGAAGTACGTGCGGGTGTGTCATTTTGAAATCCCCATTCATGCTTCCTCCTCATGTCCAACACTTGGACATTTTTCTACCATAATGGAACAAAACAAAAACATTCAGGGCTATAAGTTGGACGTTTTGGTCTAGACTTGTTTTATTAACAAATAAGCCTTAAATGACCAGATGACCACTGGAAGGAATCAGTGATGACTTCCCCTTACTCCCCCAATGGTCACTAACCCCCTCCCCCCCCCCTCAAACAAAATGTGATTAAAAACATTACCAGCCTCCATGCCAGCCTCAGATGTTATATCCAGGTCCATTAGAACAGCTTGCAGGTCCCTGGAGTAGTCTTGTGGTGGGGGCAGTGCACTGAAGACAGGTGGACCCAGGCCTGTACCTCCCCCTACCTGTTACACTTGTGGTGGAAACTGTGATCCCTCCAAAACTCACCAGAAACCCACTGTACCCACATATAGCTGCCCCCTTCACCTATAAGGGCTATTGCAGTGGTGTACAGCTGTGGGTAGTGGGGTTTTTTTTGGGGGGGGCGGAGGGGGGCTCAGCAAACAAGATAAAGGAGCAACGGTGAGAAGTGTACCTGGGAGCATTTATTTGAAGTCCACTGCAGGGCCTCCTAGGGTGCCCCACTGCTCTCCAGGGATGTCTGTGTGGCCAGTCTACTAAAAATGCTAGCTCCTCCTACATCCCAATGACTTGATTTTGTATGTTTTTCACTTGGACTTTTTTTTTTTTCTGAAAATGGACCAAAAAGATAAATGCGCAGAGCATAAAAACATCAATCAAATAGCCATTTTTGAAAAATAAAGTTAGATGTTTTTCTGTTTTGAAAATGGCTATGTTCCCCACTTGAATTTTGGACATTTTTAGCAAAACATCCAAAGTCGGACTTGGACGTCATATTGAAAATGCCCCTCTAATTAAACTTGGAAACTTGGGGACTCAGCCTTCAGTAGCAGAAGATAAGGGCTGCAGCCATTGCATGTGGAGGTGCTGATGTCATGCAGCTAACCCGTAGCACTAAAAGGAAAAAAAAAGAAAAGCTATGGCCAAAATGTTTTAAAAAAAATTCTGCAGTCTGCCAGTGAGAACCCAACTCCTGCTAACAGATGAACATAAGAATTATTGAGGGGGAGAGGGAGATGGGTATAGTGCATGAGGGAGGGGAGTGGGGGCACTTGGAGGCTAGACAGATGGAGGGTGGTTGGGAAAGGAACAGAAAGGAGAGTAAAAAGGAGATGGATATGAGCGAGGAGGAGAGAAGGCAGGGGATAAGATGCAGGAGAATAAAAAGGGAAGAAAAGTAATTAGGTTAAATGAGATGGGGTGAAAATCATGGAAGGGAGAAGGGATGAGGAAGAAAGAGTGCAAGGAGGGGAAAAGAATCAAAGATGGGATGAGAGAGAGAGAGAGAGAGAGAGGGAAGGGAGATAGAGGGAAGGGAAAATTATAAGGTAGAGTGAGGTTGAGGAAAAGATTGTGAGGGGTGCAGAGAAGAATGTATGGAAGAAGGAAAGAGAAAGATTATGTGCCAACAGGCCAGTGTGGTTTTTCTAGCAAAAAAAGGTGCCGGTACTGAAATGCCAGGCCACTCTTCAGTAGTGGGGTGATCACTGAGGGACCTACCCCACAATGGCCAGGCCCCCTGCAACCAGTCACAGAATCTATGACAAGGCAGAATTGGTTTGTAGAACCTGAGCTCTTTCATTAAAACTTGGGGACCATGGGTCAATTTTAGCAGACAGTGGAAAAGGTGCCAGTACTCAGTACCCCCACGTACCTCCAAATACCCCCCTCAAAAAAGCCCTGCAACAGGCACTCCCCCACCCTACTACACATCTCTGCAACATATCCTGCCACATAAACCCATCCCACCACACATACAACCATCCAAACCTTGCCACACAAACACAACCTGCCACAACCCTCCCATTCTCCACTGCATACACACCCTGCCACATATACACCCTTTACACACCACTACACACATCACTTCTGATACCCTCCTATACAGAGCCACAACCCCACAGAAATACACTAACATTCAAATGATAGACACAAATATACACACGGTATCACCCATAGCCCCTGATATAGACCCTACAGACTAACACAGTGGCATATACCCTGCCACCTTACTGAGACACACTTTGCTGTGTTCCTTTCTACCAAGTGCCATAAACAGATGTGCATGAATTTGCAAATGGAGGAAGGGGAAATGCACCATTGTGTCACATTCAGTGGTTAGTAACTACTATTTTCACAAATTGACATGTTCTATGGTTTATTTTTATACTTTATTCATATCTAGAACAACAGCAATTGACCAGCAATAGTGTCTGTATAAAATCTTAAGTTTCTATTAGTTCACAGATAATGTTAGAAATAATAACACCTCACATCAGAATAAAATAATCATAATATTCATGTTAAAATGTATCCTTAGTTGGTTCAGAGGCAGTAGATACTAACAAGCAGTTGGGCATTCACTTTTCAAATTACAGTGTAGTGCCATCAAGATTTGCTTTCAAAGTGTTAATTGTAGGAACATTTTTTTATAATACAAATATTACTTTGCCAGCAAGTCTGCTGATCACATCCTTGCCATGCACAAAAAGCAAAGCAAGATTTCAAGACTCTGTTTCTGTGGTAACAGAGGTAGGAAACAGCCTTGGGAACTGACTTTGCTAAAGTGCATACAGTGCTCCAGTAGAAAGAACCTATTGAAATGCTCTTCAGAAAAGGGTATTCAAGCTATGTAAGTATTTAGGATTCCATTCAATTAAAAAAAATATAGATAGATAGATAGCTGCAGAGCCAAAAGTACTTCCATAATATGCATAGAGGTGGATTTTAGAAAGGAATTGAGTTGTCCAGATCTGGATGTCTTAAGATCTACTAGTATTTTAGAACAGGATATGCTGATAGAGAGCCTGATCTAAAATACAGACATTTGTGTGGTAGGGGCATCCATTTTAGAATCATAATGATGTAATATATCAACTTGCTAACATAGGCAGATATGCCAGCAAATACACTTTGGGGCTCTTTTTCAAAGCACATACCACCCGATGTTTAAAACATTTAACCAGCCAGGAATGGCTCCTGGCAGGTTAAATAGCACTTAAACAGCTATCTGGCAATATTCAGTGGGAGATAGCCAGCTATCTCCCACTGAATATTGCTGGTTAATGCTTAGTGCATAACTGGTTATATCGCATGTTATAACCAGCTATCTGGCGATAATCAGCACATTGCCGGCTAAGGGGTCCTTTTACTAAGGTGAGCTGAAAAATGACCTGCGGTAGTGTAGGCACGTGTTTTGACCGCGTGCAGAATCATTTTTCAGCGCACCTGTAAAAATGCCTTTCTTAAATTTGGGCTGAAAATGGGTGTGCGGCAAAATGAAATTTGGTGCACGTCCATTTTGGGTTCGAGACCTTACTGCCAGTCATTGACTTAGCAGTAAGGTCTCACACGTTAACTGAGCGGTAAGGGTCTACTCACGTCAAATGCCTTTTACAGCCTGGTAGCACCGAGCGCCAGAAAATTAAAATTATTTCCTTGCATGCGTAGGGGACTCACGCCAAAAATGAAATTACTGCCCGGCACACACAGTAGCCAGGTGGTAACTTGGAATTGGCGCATGTTGGACATGCGTAGGCCCTAACACTGCTTAGTAAAAGGACCCCTAAGTTTGGTGGCCAAATTAGGATATAATGTTTCTGGCAGTGTGTGTTATACTCTGACTTGGATTAAAGACCCGAGGAAGTCGGGTATTGGGTCCTCCTGATGAAGGAACTTTTCGAAATGCGGTCTTGCATAAAATTATTTAAATGCGGTCATGCATAGAGAACCTGGACAAGTTGAGAACTGGGATAAGCCATGAATAATCTGCTAATTTAAAAGGCGTTTCATCGGGAGTACAAGGTTGTGGAGCTGTTCCTCGTTAGCCTGTCCCACACCAGAAGATTCTGCCTGGAACTCAGCTCTAAAAATTATTTTGAGAGAGCGGACAGTGCAATTTAAAAGACTGCAGCTGAACTCGCTTCAATTCTTTGGATAATCACATTATCATACTGATGGTTATGAAGATATTAAAAAGCAATAATGTCAACAGGCGTTGTGTCTTTATGCTGTATTTAAATTGCAATTGAAGTTTGCTGACATATGATAAGTGCGATATAAGTGTTTTATATAGCGAGTGAGTTGAGAGCCAGGAGTGAAAGGCGTGTGATTGGGAGTTCTGAGGATTAGGACAACTAAGGTATATGTAATGTAACAATAATAAAAAAGTTCAAGATAAGGATGATGTAAAGGAGTACTTTTGTATACAAGGCCAAATTAGGTGGCCAAAATAGCTGGAATACCTTTGGCTGATTTAAACTTAACTGGCTAGTGCTGAATATAGCTTCGCCAGTTAAATTTAAAGTGGCCAAAAACCAGCTGGAAATTCAGTGATGGTCACCGGAATTGGCCTGGCATTGAATATCCAGGCCAGTGGAGTAGCCAGACAGCCAATTTTGGATGGGCCTGAGCCCAAAGTGGGTGGGCACAATATTTTCTCTGCCCTGCCGCAAAATATAAATACATTAGCTAATAAGGATCCTCAAGCTCTATCAGCTAAAGACTTTCTGTCAAGGTGGCCAGAACTCCCTTTTACCAAACTTGGCAGGCAGCAGCAACTTCAGTAAGCCACTGATGCCAGCACCCTATGCGTGCTTAGCTATCGGTGACTCAAGCATGCTGTCACCGACTACAGAGCTTGGTAGAAGGAAGTTCTGGCTGTCTTTGGAGGAAGTCCTCAGCTGGGGAGGCTTGGGATCTCTACCAGCTATACAGCAAGGGTCAGAACTGGTGTTAGACATGCTAGGGCCCCCTCCCTGATCCCCTCTCCTCCCTGCCCTCCGATTTCCCAACCTGCCATTACTGTCACACCAACAGACCCTCACCAAATTCAGAACAAGGGATCACGTATCAGAAATAAAAATATTTAGACAAAAATTGAACTCGGAACCCCAAAAAGTTAAACTTAGCATGTACTTCAACACTGGAGAAATAAAAACAGAAATGTATTTCCTTTCTCCTGAACACGATACAAACACATTTGCTATGTATATTTCCCAAAGCCAACATATTCCATTTAAAACATTCAAAATACATTGTTTTCTACCTTTGTGGTTTGGACATTGTATTTTTCCATCATGTTGGTTGCAGTTTCTTTTCTGCTTTCCTGTCTGTCGTTTTCTAATTCTCTTTCGAGCGGCTGCTGTCCATTTGTCTTCTTTTACCTTCACTACACCTGCTTCTGACATATTGACTTCTTATTTTTAGCTCTTTCCTCTCTTTTTTCTTCTTTCTGCCTTGCTGTCAACTCAAATTTCACCCTCTCGCTGTTCTCCTCCTTTTTAGTTTACAGCTACCTGTCAGATTTTCATCTTTTTCTCTCACCCACTAGCTTTTCCATTTCCCCATCTCACTCCTTCCTCAGCCCTCCATTCCCTTTCATTACCATATTTCTATCCTCTGTAATCACTATCTTTTTATTTATTTCCTTGCCACCCTCTTCCTCTCCCTCCTGGCCTCTCCCACATGGTTCCGCCATCTTCCTTCCCTCCACCCTTCTAGCTCAGCATCTGCTCCCTCTTTCTCCCCACCCCACTCTTGCAGCCTTACATCTCTCTGCCCCTTCTCTCTTCCCTCCTGCCCTCTCCCTCATGTTCCAACATTTCTCCCTCTCTCTTCCCTCACTCCCACTGTCCGGCACCTCTCTATCACCCTTCTGCTCCTGAATCCAGCATCTCCTCCTTTCTCCCCTCTCCAGCTCCTGTGTTTCTCTCTCCCTCTCATTCACCGCCAGGTCCAATATATCTCCCTCTCTCCCACTTTCTACCATTTCTCCCTCTCTTGTGCCATGGGTCCAACACTTCTCTTCCCCCTCCCCCCATGCAGCATTTTCTCTCTTCCTCCCTTCCACTGCCATGCCCAACATTTCTGCCTCTCCCCCTCCCTTGTGCCCCATCCAACATCTCTTGCTTCCCCCTACATCTCTTCCTGCCCTCCACCATCATGTCCAATTTTTCACCATCTATCTTCTCCTCCTCACCACCCCCTGTCCAAGTCCAACATTTCTCCTTCCCCACTACCCCCCCTATGTCCAACATTTCTCCCTCTCTTGTCCCTCTCCCCTCCCAATGCAAGATTTTTTCCTTTCTTACCCCTCTCTACCCTATGTCCCACAATTCTCTCTCTCTCTTGCCCCTCTCTACCTCATGCCCCCCCCCCCCCCATGCAGCATCTATCTTCAATTTCAACTGCAGCGGAGGGAGCAGGCTGAGGTCCGATCCTGCTTCTGCCTCCCTCTCTCCCACAGCGCTTCTCAGACGCTGCCTACCTACCGCCGCCACGATCCTGCATCTACTTCCTGTCTCAGCAGCAGCGGAGCAGCGGTAGCGATTCATGCTGCCTCCTGCTTCATTCTAACCCGGAAGCGTCTCCTCTGCCGCATCCTGCCCCAGCAGAAACAGGAAGTTGTAATAATGGGGGCGGGACGCGGCAGAGGAGACGCTTCCGGGTTAGAACGAAGCAGGAGGCAGCATGAATTGCTACCGCTGCTCTGCTGCTGCAGTGCTGAGACGGGAGGAAGATGCTAGATCGTGGCAGCGGTAGGTAGGCAGCGCCTGAGAAGCGCTGTGGGAGAGAGGGAGGCAGAGGCGGGATCGGACCTCAGCCTGCTCCCTCCGCTGCGGTTGAAATTGAAGTTCTCCACTGCTGGGTGGGCCTGAACCCAAACTGGGTGGGCCTAGGCCCACCCAGGCCCACCCGTGGCTACGCCCCTGATCCAGGCTCATCGCCAACCATGGGAGGCAGCCCGGCTACCTCCTGCGGTCTGAATATCAGGCCCATAGACTTACAAAGTTACCTAGTAACATACATAACTTTGTAAGTCTATGTGCATTGAAAATGAGTCTCCACATGTCCTGAAATAGCAACATAATCATTTATGCCATCCATTTTAGAAACATAAATGTTTATTTTACCTAGAGCTGTCACAAAGCCAGGTATTTCTTGCCAGTATCACTTTCAGGGGGAGGGGGACATCAACCTCTGGACTATTCGGGGGGTGAGCTTCCTTAATCCTTTCAGTGTAACAATGCTCAATAGGAGTACTTTTCTGAAACCTAGATGTTACAGGTAGCACATGTAAACCAATGGTGTTCCTATGTCGACTGCCACCCGGGGCGGATTGCTGCTGCACCCCCCCCCCCCCCCGGCGCATCACTCCCCCCACCCCAGTGCAACACCTCCACCCTCCCAGCACATCACCTCCTGGGAGTGCAGGGAGCAGTCACGTGGCTGTTGGCTGCGCCGGTTCCCTGCCCTGGAACAGGAAAAATGTCTAAATCCCTATTTTACAAAGCTGGGATAGAGAAATCTAACACTGTACATCTGACAAGGGAGCGGGGAACTGGTGGAGCCGACAGACGCATGGCTGCTCCCTTCACCCCCTTACAGCGTACACCCAGGGCAGACTGCCCCCACTGCCCCGCCCTTGGTACTCCACCGGTGTAAACCCTGATGTTGATATTTTTGGACTTGAACATGCATTCCTCTTCTGAAATGAGGAATACAAGTTTATTTCTTAGGCTCACCTAGACCACGCTCCTTTGTCAGATGCACAGTGTTAGATGTCTCTATCCCAGTTTTGTAAAATAGGGATTTAGACATTTATGCAATATAAAGGGAATGGGACTTATATACTGCCTTTCTGTGGTTTTTCCAACTACATTCAAAGCAGTTTACATATTATATACAGGTACTTATTTGTACTTGGGACAATGGAGGATTAAGTGACTTGCCCAGAGTCACAAGGAGCTGGAGTGGGCATTGAACCCAGTTTCCCAAGATCAGAGTCCATTGCACTAACCACTAGGCTACTCTTCTGCTAGTTTATACACATCTAGAACCCAAATAGCCTTCTAAAATAAGCACCATTGTGTTTTGAACTGCATAAGAATAGCCAGCCTTAAATTGCAGATCAAATATTTGTTAGACGTTGGTAAATAGCTATACAATACAAATTTAGATTCTTTTACTGCCTTTAGAGCCCTCATACTCTAGAATGCACTCCCTGAAAGGCTCCACAACACAAGATTATCTCTACTTCAGGAAGTAGGTGAAAGCTTGGCTCTTCAACCAGGCCTTTAATGGAAGAAGTAACTAACACACATACACAAGGAGTGACACAGGCTACCCATACTGCAGCAGGACATGTTTATCCACTCCTACTCTAGCTGAGATAACATTTAATTATCTCTCTGACCTCCTGTGCAATTTTCTTTAAATTAGTCACTATATTTTCTAAATCCTCTTACTGTCTTACCTATCTATATGTTCCATCTTTGCTTATACCCTACGTTGTCTACTAAAATGTTCTATTACGTATTGTGTTGACATTGTAAGTAGTATACTGTGTCATACTTTGTATTGTTGTTGTTATTACTGCTGTAATTGTCTATTGATTATATTTGATTTATTCTTTCAAAAAAGGCAGTAAATAAATCCTAATAAATCAATAAATATGAAGAAAGGACCAGTGTGTTTGAAAACTCCTATGCAACATTTTTTTGAAGGTTATGATATTGGACTGTGTAACATCCAAAGGGGGAGTTCCAATGGGACAAAGCCTTCCCTTACCCCAAAATGCTCCAGCTTGCCTCAGGATAAGCATTGAATATAGGACTAGATTCTATACATCACACCTAACAAATTGGCACCAACATGAAATGCCCCTAAATTTCTACAGTGTTTATAGAATACGCTGTGCACCCATCCACATGACTAAATGTATGTTAATTGGTGTAAATGCCGATGCTTAAATAAGGCACAGACCCGGTGTATTCTATAACGCTCATAGATTTTAGAAATGCCCATGACCCACCCATTCCACGCCCATGGCCACACCCCCTTTTCACCTATACAACTTAGAATTTTCATCCATCACGTTATAGAATACGCTTAGACAGCTGTGCATGTAAATTCTAATTAATGTCAATTAATGTCCATAATTGCTTGTTAATTGGCAATTATCAGTGCTGATTGGCATGTTAACTAATTAAGTTGCATGCACAAATCTAGAATATGACTGGATTTGCGAGCAAAACTTAAGTCAAGCTATATAGAATCCAGGGGATAAGGTCTTCCTGGAAGGGTACAGTCTTCAGGCAGAGGGCAGAGTTTAGATTAAGTCCAGTTTCCCTAGCTGAATAAAGGATATATGTTAGAACCAAAGAGAGACTGGTGAAGGTTTGATTGAGAACAGGAGACGATATGACGTCAAAACGTTGAAGCCACTTAGGTTAGTCTATGTTTCCCCTTCCCCGCGCAGCCATCATGCTGCGTACACTGAAAACAAAGCAAACAAATCTATACACTGCTGCATCCACATTGTCGTTGGTAGCATTTTTATTTAGTCTCACTCATATTTTCAATCATGCCAGCTTGTGTAGCATACACAGAGGAAGTATAATAATGGAATAACTTTTCATAGGTACAGTGGTAATTTCTTATAAATCATAACCAGTGTGTCATTTGGAGGGGCTGGTTATAAGGACACCCTAGCATGTGTTATATTCCTGCAGAAATATTTTTCTCCCTGTAAAAGGCCACTAAAACAGACATCATGTTATGAGAATCAGGTGCTCAACAGTCAGAGTTTTTATCTATCTATTTAGTTAGTTAGTTAGTTAGTTAGTTAGTTAGTTATCAGGCTTATTTTCGAAAGTGATCGCCGGCCATTTCCCGACATAAATCAGGAGATGGCTGGCGATCTCTCAAAAGCGGCAAAATCGGTATAATCAAAAGCGGCATTTTTGACAGCATCACCACTTTTCCATCGCCTCACCAGTGAAAGTTCAAGGGGGCGTGTCGGCGGCTTAGTGAAGGCGGGACATGGGCGGGCATGGGTGTGGCTACCAGATGGCCGGCTTTCGCGGATAATGGAAAAAAAAGCGGCGTTAATCAGTATTTCGCTGGGTTTACTTGGTCCTTTTATTTTCACGACCAAGCCTCAAAAAGGTGCCCCAACTGACCAGATGACCACTGGAGGGAATGGGGGATGACCTCCCCATAGTCCCCCAGTGGTTACCAACCCCCTCCCACACTAAAAAAATAAAAATAAAAACCTTTTTTGCCAGCCTGTATGCCAGGCTCAAATGTCATACCCAGCTCCCTGACAGCAGTATGCAAGTCCCCGGAGCACTTTTTAATGGGTGCAGTGCACTTCAGGCAGGCAGACCCAGGCCCATTCCCCCCTACCTGTTACCTTATTTCCTGCTAAGTTTTGAACCCTCCAACCCCCCCCCCCCAAAACCCACTGTACCCACATGTAGATGCCCCCTTCACCCCTTAGGGCTATGATAATGGTGTAGAGTTGTGGGGAGTGGGTTTGGGGGGATTTGGGGGGCTCAGCACCCAAGGAAAGGGAGCTATGCACCTGGGAGGTTTTTTTGTATTTTTGTAAACTTTTAGAAGTGCCCCCTAGGGTGCCCAGTTAGTGTCCTGGCATGTGAGGGGGACCAGTGCACTACAAATGCTGGCTCCTCCCTCGACCAAATGCCTTGGATTTCGCCGGGTTTGAGATGGCCGGCATTTTCTTTCCATTATCGCTGAAAAACAAAACCGGTGAACTCTGGCATTTGGCCGGGCTAAACCGTATTATCGAAAGAAAGGATGGCCGGCCATCTTTTTTGATAATACGGTTCTGGCCAGCTGTAGCACCGCTGCCACAATAGATTGCCGGCACTGTTCGATTATGCCCCTCCACAGCAGTTATATCCCACATTAAACATGAATTAGGTTGAAACCTGTGAGCATTTACAATCTACACCCTAACCCCTAGGCCACTCCTCCACTTTTCCTGTGCCTAGATCAAAAGAGAAAGATGGTTTGTGGGAGCTTGCTTCTTTTCTTTTGTGGAATGCAGTGGTATATTACAAAAATGCACTTAATATTGTTTATTACTACTATTTAAAAGAAAGATATTAAATATGATGGCAGAGCTACCTTCATGCAGAAGTCCAGAGTCAGTCTAAATGTGCCAACATTTTCCAGTTCTGTGATATATATTTATTTCTTCTTCAAGTCATTTTTCAACAGTATTTTCTCTGTTGTTACCCAAATGCAAACACAATTATAATGCTAATTAATAAGTTTTGAATGTTACTGAATTATATTATTCTGTCTCACTATATTTCCAGATTTGGTACATTATAAGTCATCACAAGGACAAGGTATAAGAAAACTAATGGACTGCATTAAGGGCTTATAGTCCATTTGGTTATGTTTTAACAAATGAGAGATCTGCATGAAAGAACATGTTTATTTTTATTATTTTGACTTATGAAAACCATTTGTCCCTGAAACATGCTAATCACGTACCATGAACCGTCTCAAGTGGCTGGCACACCACAAAGATTCAAATGCAAGCATCATTCGGTGGTTCCCTGGCCTCCAGCCCTCCAGCTATGGTGGGCCAGGAGCATGCCAATTCTGATTTTTTTTTTTTGCTTGGGAGGTAGACCCTAACATGGCAGGTGCTCGACTGGGCATGGTTGAGCTAAGGGGGAGGGTATGTGAGGGAATCTATAGGACACTGCCCTTTTTCTTAAGAATACTCCCTCACAGAGTCAGAACCACCTTAAGCCCCATAGTTTTGCCCAAAGAGGAAGTTACATAGGAGGAGTGGAGCCAGGAGGACAGCTGCTAGAAAGTATAAAAGGTGGGGCTAGACTTGGGTTAAGGAGGCCCAGGGAAAGGAGAAGCAGGCCCATAGTATATGCCTTCACTACCTATGCGTAGCTACCATAATCTGGCTCAGGTAGGCCAAACCTTAATGTGAATAATTAGGGGAATCCTGTTCTTGAGGCCTGGCTGGAGCCAGACCAGCACTTGTGCCACCTGAAATAGAGACTGTATAAACTATGTTTTGGGATCTGTCAGCCACAGCCCTTGGTTCAAATTTCCTTTGAATCTTGAGATTTTATCTTTCATTTTCTGTACCTGTGAAGTAACAGGCCTCAACCTTTTGAGTTGATAGAGTTTTGCTTTTACCTTTGTAACCTTGTCTAGCTGTACAGTCTGAAGGTCCACCCTCAACCCTCACTCATGTTATCACACCCCTTACGGGTCCTATTCACTTGAGTGTGTTTTCCAATACAGTATGATTGAATACTTTTCTTGTTAACTCTGATTCTTCAGATAAAAGATTCAGATCAGGCAATGATTATACAATCATTAGGCCTGGTGACATGCTACTAAGCAATATTTTGTTTCTTTATATAACAAATGCAATAGCATCATCTGACCCATCTCCTATTGTAGAAGTGTTTTACTACCATAATTTATTTATTATTTATTTATGGTTCATTTATACCCCACATTTTCCCACAAATGCAGGCACAATGTGGCTTACATGAATTACAAAAGTAGTGAGGTACAACACATGAATTTTACAGCAGAATAAGGAGAGAACACGAACATCAATTAGGGTGACTAAACAGCAGAATTACTAATGGAGTAAGTTTTTTCAAAAAGGAACGTTTTCAACATCTTCTTGAAAAGGTGATGGTCAGATTGAGATTTTAGGTTCAGAGGTAAAGCATTCCAAGTCTTCGGGCTGGAGTAGTGAAAAGTAAAGGCAAAAAGAAGCTTGTATTTGACACCCCGGCAAGACGGATAATGAAGTTGGAGATAGGCGCGGGCTGTGATGATGGCATTTCTAGGTGGGAGGTCTATTAAAGGAATCATGTATTCCGGAGCTAGACCGTAAATTATTTTATGCGTTAAGGTGCAGAGCTTGAAAGCAATTCACTCTCTTACTGGGAGCCAGTGCAGATTGAGACGTAGAGGCTGCTCGGGAACCATGCGTGATTTGCCCAGGATGAGTCTTGCAGCAGTGTTCTGGGCAGTCTGGAACTTTCTCAGTAGTTGCTCCTGGCAGCCCGCGTAAATCCCGCTGCAGTAGTCAAGGTGAGATAGAACTAACCAGTGAATGAGGTGGAATATGGATAAAGAGGTGCAGAATCTAAATGCTTGTCTGACTGAAACTGATCTGGTTGAAAGCTAGCTGTTTGGAGGTGAAAAATGTAAAACTGAAATCATGGGCTTAGGTATGATGGATTGAAAGAATTTGTTTATATACCCGGGGGTTAATGGCTGTATTATTTCTTTCTTGTTCAATGTGACTAACTTAAAGGGAAAGTTACCCAGTGGAATCACAGTGATCCAGGTGTTAAGAAATGCCATTGCCAAGTTGATTTACCAGTTTTCTGTACTGTAATGCTTGCTTTGGAATTATTTATTATTGATTATTATGATGCACTGTATATACACTACTGCAATTCCCTTCACCAGTGGCTTTTTTCTCATTTTTAGAGTGTAAACCACTATTCAGGTCAGACATGGTATATATAAAGCCAAGTAAATAAGTAAATACATAAATGGATGTGCCTTGGAAATATGTGAAGACGTTGCTGGCATTACAGAATATTGCAACCCAAATTATTATAGAGAATTCATGGAAGATGAGTGTCCAACCTCTCCACTATGAACTATACTGATCTTTCATGTTCTCAGACCTTACAGACCAGCTTTTTTGAAGGACATTTTACTTGATACTTTTCAGGTAGGCAACTTAATTCTAGTCAGGGTTGTCGACAAGAAGTGCTTACAGTCCATGAGGCTTGATTATAGTGATCCAGAACGCAGGCATTCTCTGTTGCTGTTCCTGAATTCTGGAACAGGAATCCCTCAGGGGTCTATTAGGAAGGTAGCTATCTTGCGTTCAGGAAGGGAATTAAGACCTTATTTCCTGAGGCCAATGGATTGTCTGCAGGATAGCAAATTAGGGCATGCTGGAATGCTTCCTTCTCAAGCTAATTCTAATGTGACTTAAAAAAAAATGGTCCACTTAGAGAGGCATAATCGAAAGGGACACCCACGTTTTGCTGAGGACATCCTCGCAAAATGTCCCTGTGGAGGGGCGGGGAAACCCCTATTATCGAAACTAGATGAACGTCCATCTTCCGTTTCGATAATACGATCGGGGACACCCAAATCTTGAAATTTAGGTCGTCCTTAGAGATGGTCGTCCCTAGACTTGGTCGTTTCTGATTTTCAGCGATAATGGAAACCAAGGATGCCCATCTCAGAAATGACCAATGCAAGCCATTTGATCGTGGGAGGAGCCAGCATTCGTAATGCACAGGTCCGCCTGACATGCCAGGACACCAACCGGGCACCCTAGGGGGCACTGCAGTAGACTTCATAAATTTTTCCCAGGTACATAGCTCCCCTACCTTGTGTGCTGAGCCTCCCAAAAAACCCCAAAACCCACAACTGTACACTACTACCACAGCGCTTACAGGTGAAGGGGAGCACCTAGATCTGGGTACAGTGGGTTTGTGATGGGTTTTGTAGGACTCACATTTACCTTCACAAGTGTAACAGGTAGGGGGGGATGGGCCTGGGTTCGCTTGCCTGAAGTGCATTGCACCCACTAAAACTGCTCCAGGGGCCTGCATACTGCTGTGATGGACCTGAGTATGACATTTGAGGCTGGCATTAAGGCTGGCACAAAATATTTTTAAAGATATTTTTTGAGGGTGGGAGGGGGTTAGTGACCACTGGGGGAGTAAGGAGAGGTCATCCCTGATTCTCTCCGGTGGTCATCTGGTCAGTTCGGGCACCTTTTTGTGCCTTGGTTGTAAGAAAAACAGGACCAGGTAAAGTCATCCAAGTGCTTGTCAGGGATGCCCTTTTTTTCCATTATGGGTCGAGGATGTCCATGTGTTAGGCATGCCCAAGTCCCGCCTTCGCTACGCCTCCGACACGCCCCATGAGCTTTGGTCATCCTCACGACGGAAAGCAGTTGGGGACGCCCAAGATCGGCTTTCGATTATACCGATTTGGGCGACCCTGTGAGAAGGACGCCCATCTTCCGAATTGTGTCGAAAGATGGGCGTCCTTCTCTTTCGAAAATGAGCCTGTTGGTGACCTGAAAGATCTCTTGTTCCCCAAATTCAAGCTCTTAACTTCTGATAGCTGATATATTTAGAATTTGAATCCGATTTGGTGACATATAATTTGACTAAAAATGAGAAAGCGGTGTTTCATTTTGTAGCTTATTCAATAGAAATTAAATTAAATTAAATATAGAAAAGAAAATAAGATGATACCTTTTTTTTTATTGGACTAACTTAATACATTTAGCTTTTGATTCTTCTATTGTTAGCCTGCCAATAAAGGAGGAGGTATAGTCCTTCTTCATGCACAAATGTATGCAACGAACACATATAATCAGTTAAATGTTTACAATTATTATTGTTATTATTATGGCTAGTATTTATTTTAACTTAGTCAATCTGAAATATTGTCCTTTGGGCAGGCTAGTGGTACAGTAATATGATAAATAATGCATTTATATCATCTGGGCAAATTGGTGATGGTTAGAGATGCACAAAAAATATCTTTTGACAGTAATATTGTGCTTTAAATCACTGCAATAACTGTCCAAGAGTGACTTAATGTACGGATAGTGGCTACTCTGGTGAGCAGAATACTGTAGCAATCTTTGTCTCAAAGGCTTTTCACAAGTCACAGAAACTGTAATTGTCCTCAGGCATTACTTCATTATTGAAGTGACATTTTAAAACCTCAGGACTATGATTAGCTCAGCTATTAATGTTCAGAACAGCAATTCTGATCAGATTTATTAATCCTGCATCTTTTTTATTCCAGAGAAGAGAGACATTTGGCAGCTGTTCAAAGTAGACATTTATGCACCTCTGCAATCAATTTTCCTATGCATTTTTCCCTAGTAATAAAATGCCCTTTACATTTATTATGGCTCACAATGCCTATTTCCATTGGCCTGCTGAGTTTGACCCATTGTCCTCCAGCTGGAAGACAAATAATTATTTCCACAGTTCGGTAGTTGGGCATTCGAGGAGCACAGCTGGTTGAGAATATCACAGCATCGCAAAGATCTCTGCAGTCTCTCAAAGAGGGGAGAAAGTAGAGAGCTGCACGGCTTCCGTCCCCGCGGGAATCCCGCGGAACCCGCGGGATTCCTGCGGGGACGGAGGCAGTTCCTGCGGGGTTCCCGCGGGGATGGAAGCAGTTCTGCGGGGTTCCCGCGGGGACGGAGGCAGTTCCTGCGGGGTTCCCGCGGGGATGGAACCAGTTCTGTGGGCTTCCCGTGGAAGTGTAAGCTGCACCTGCACCAGCCTCTCATCTACCAAATACCAATTTATTTGAGTGCTGTCTCTTCCTCCTCTTCTTCCTTGCTTTAACAGCATAAATGTGGAAAGTCTTCCATTAAGGAGGTGGTAGAGTCACAAATGATGACGGAATTCAAAAAGGCGTGGGATGAACACAGAGGATCTCTAATTAGAAAATGGAAGTTATATAAAAGCTAACCTTAAATGGCTGCATGTGTGTGGATATGTCAAGTGACACTTAGATGGCGACTCTGGCTGTGATGAACTAGAGCTGATACCTGGCAGACTTGTATGGTCTGTGTCTCATACATGGCAATCTGGTGTAGGATGGGCTGGAAAGGGCTTAGACAGCAACTTCAGTGGCTGGAACATAAGGACAGTGCTGGACAGACTTTTACGGTCTGTGTCCCACAAATGAAAACATGAATAGGCTGGAGTGGGCTTCGATGGCAACTCCAGCAGTTGGAACATAAGGATGGGGCCAGATAGACTCCTGTGGTCTTTGTTCCAGAAACACGAAAGAAAGACCATAATCAAGTAAATAATATCACACTCGTTGATTTAATGATGAATTGATCATGAGTGTGACTATTGGGCAGAGTGGATGGACCGTTCAGGTCTATTTGCTGTCACTTACTATGTTACTGTTAATCCTCTTTGCTCCCAGGCTGGTGCACAGACCTCAGCTCTGACACAGGCACGAGAATCAGATGTCACCTGATCTACTGGCGCGTGCATGTGGCGGCCTCTCAGCACACACTGCCAGTGAATCAGAGACAAATCTTACATGTGCGCACCAGAGTGTTCCAAGTTCCAACTTCCATTCCTTCCTTGCCTACAGTGCTGTGGCTCAAATCCAGAAAGGGAGCTGACTGGAACTTTCTTTTATGTACTATTAAATTCTTACGGGGATGGGTGGGAATGGGTTAAATTCTTGCGGGGACGGGTGGGGACGGGTTGGGATGGTTTTAATTTTTGCGGGGATGGGTGGGGACAGGTAAGATTCCAGCGGGGATGGGTGGGGACGGGTAAGATTCCAGCAGGGACGGGCGGGGATGGGTAGGATTTCTGTCCCCGTGCAACTCTCTAGGAGAAAGGAACATTGCTCACTGTTGTTGAAAAATTATAGACCGTGTTTGTATTAGTACCACGGGTTTGTACTCTCGTGTTGTGACTTCAGAATAGTGGGCCGGAGGCAGACTGAAGTTCAAAAGAGGGCCTGAGAGAAAGGCAAATACCAGCTCGTACAGGTTTATTTCTCAGATTTAAAACTATTTCTTTATGGGTATTTTCAAATAGAATGCTGCTTTAACGCAGAAGGACATATTGTCAGGTAACACTGTTTTTAGAGTGTGTGTGTGTGTGTGTGTGGGGGGGGGGGTTGCTGTAAAATCATGAAACTATTTTATAAAGTCCCATAGTTGTCGGCACTCCCTAGACTGCAAAGGACTGAAAGTGATAGGCTAGGATGTCCTACAGCAGGATGGGGGTCTTTGACGGATCTACACAGGATGGGGACTATTTGGGGAGTCTTTGGAAGAACTCTAGAGAGAGGCTGTTAAGGGGTTTCTTCTATGTAAAAACTTAATATGCATAAATTGAGTGACACTCAAACAAATACAAATCTTATGCTAGAAAAAGTTAAACAACCACCACCACACTCTTTATATTTGTGCCGTTATTCTCATTAGGTTCACTCATCGCTGATGAAATTCCATTGAGATCCCTCTTTGGTAGTCTCATCATTAACACACTAGTTGTCACTAGGAACCTTTTCCACCCAGCAATGTTCCACATGCTGCCTAACTATCTTGCAAGATAATGTTGTTTCATGGAGAGAGTGGTGGATGCTTGGAATGCCCTCCCGAGGGAGGTGGTGGAGATGAAAACAGTAACGGAATTCAAAAATGCGTGGGATAAACATAAAGGAATCCTGTCCAGAAGAAATGGATCCTCAGAAGCTTAGTGGAGATTGGATGGCAGCACCGGTGGTTGGGAGGCGGGGCTAGTGCTGGGCAGATATCTATGGTCTGTGCCCTGAAAATGGCAGATACAAATCAATGTCAGGTATACATAGAAAGTAGCACATATGAGTTTATCTTGTTGGGCAGACTGGATGGACCGCACAGGTCTTTTTCTGCCGTCACTTACTATGTTACTATGATGTGTCATATATAGACAGCAACACATAACTGTGTAAGAGTTTCTTGTTCATTTTCATTTTTTTCAATATATGTCACATTTTATTTATTTTTGTTACTTTTAGTTACTGTACTGCAGCACTTTTAGTTGATATTTGATGTTTTTGCCTAGACTGCACAGCGGTTCCACAGCGAGGACCTTGCTTCCTTTTCTTATATAGTCCTATAAGAAGTACTTTCCATTTTGATTATATGAGTATCATATCATATTTTCACAAGTTTTTAATTTCCTATATTTTTATTTGTTCCCATTTATTATCATTTATTGTTTTTTAACATATGTCTAGTAACATTCATATATTGAATAAGTTTTACATTGTACACTTTTGTTTGTTTTACTTTTTCTAGCATAAGATTTTTATTTGTTTGAATGTCACTCAATTTATGCATGTTGTATACATGTTTTAAAGTTTTTACCATAGGTTTTAATTTGTTAACGTACATCTTTTGGATTTGTGTTTGTATTTTATTATTTATCATTTACATACTTTTTAAGTTTGTCTTATTTTTATTTAGATATATTGACCCCTGAGGCAGGCCTTTGTGCTGAAACACGGCTGTGTCGGATCGTTTTTATGCTTGTCAGCATTAAATAGTTATCGAACATCCTCCTTGAGTTCTCCTCACTTTGTTGTTCTGTGCTCCCTTCTCCCTTCCCCTCCACTGCTATGGTGCAGCAGCTCTCTGTCCCCTCTCACTTCCCTTTCACCCCTATGTTGCCCCCCCCTCTCTATGTACCCCCCCCCCCAAAAAAAGTGCAGCTTTATTGTTCAGCAAGGCTGTACCTTGGAGGAGAGAGTGATAACAGGAAACCCAGCCTAGCAGCAGGATACACAGCTACTCAAATCCTGATTTCATGCTCCTTCCTGGGTTGTGTGTGTGGCAAAGCTTTGTGTGTCGGCACCATGACACATCTACCGGGTGCTCGTGACACGCTAGTGTGTTGCGACACACCGGTTGATAACCGCTATTTTAGACCTAGCCACTAACCACTACTCCATACTGATTTGTTAGGAGATGGTCGCTGATTACTAGCCTTTCTGCCTATAATCTAAATTGCCTTCTTTCCCACTCTCCCAACCTCTCTGAGATCCTGTAGAACAGATAGGTTTCCTATCAGCCCCTCACACTGTCCAAGCTTGCTGGAGTGAAGGTGAAATAGAGAGATCACCCAGCACATTTTAATTCCCCAAACCTTTCCTGACTCCCCAGCCTGTGCGGAGGTTTCCTGGGTTCCCAGGCCATGGATGCTGTCCTTGGAAAGAACCATGCACTCCATAGGGGTGAGGTTCACATGGTCTTTGAGCAGGGACTGTCTTTCTTCTATGTTTGTGCAGCACTGCGTACGCTTTGTAGCGCTATAGAAATGCTAAATAGTAGTAGTAGTAGTAGTCTGTATTCTGTGGGTTAGCTCCAGCCTGCCTCTTGACAAACCTCTGCAGCTGCATCCATTTTCTTTTGATGTCCTCTATACCTCTATTTGTGTGGTGAACCACATTACGCCTCTGGCATATTGTCACCCATTCTTTTTGATTGGTGTAAGGACAGATATTTTGCCCCTTGGGAACAAACAGATTGGCATGGCATGTTATTACCTCCTTCTCTAGGAACTATATTTCTGCACCGCTGAAACTGAACTTCCTGCTAAGGCCAATCTTTTTGGATGCCATTGCAAGTGTGAGCTGTGCAGATTTGAAAATCTTGAGATGAACGTTTTTATAGGGCACTTTAGAAGTATCAGCTGCGGACATTTAGACATTTGGGGGATAACTGGCGTCAAAAAATCAGCACCGAAAAAAATGAGGGCTATTTTATAAATGGCACTCCAAGTTGAGTGCCATTTATAGAATAGCATTAGTGTCGGGATCCGCACCTAACTTTTAGGCGTGAAGATTTACACCAAAGGAAACCCTTGTACCTAAGTTAGGTGCAGATCTCCATTATTCTGTAATACTGTGCACAAATTCCAGGAATGCCCCTGATCACCCATGCCCCTCCCATGGTCTTGCCCCCTTTTCAAATCCACGTGTAAAATTTACACGCAGATCCCGGCACCTAAAGATGCATTCGTAAACTTAAATTAATGCCGATTAGCATAATGATTATTATGCCCAATTATTGGTGCTAATTGGATTATTATTCAAATTGTGTATAGAAATTGGGCGTGTGCCCAAATTTATGCACACAATTTTGAGCACCGTATATACAGTCCAGGGGTTAATGCATGATAACTGCTAAAATAATCCAAAACCCCTTAACGCAGTTACTATGGGATTACCACACATTAACCCCCGGATTCTTTATACGCCACCCAAATGTGGTCATAGAGCCCAGATCCACATATAAACTAATTAGTCAATTAGACACTAACAATCATTTTTTTGGAGTTAACAAGCACTTAAATGGCAGTAATCAGGAGTTATGTGTGGATGTGCCCCATACCCTATTCTATAACATGTGTGCCTAAATTTCATAGTGGACAATTCAAAAATAGGCATAGCCATGGGAGGATCAGGGGCATTCCCATAAATTAGAAGTGATGTTATAGAATACCTGCTTTGCATATTAAACTGCCATCAGTTGGGTGCGAGCATTTACACTAGCTTTTGGCAGGCATAAGTGCTCATGCGCAAAGTTAGGCCCAAAATGTGCTTAAGCTATTATTCTGTAAAGCACTCTGCGTAGATTGCCTTCTGCTTACAGAACCCTTTATAGAATACTATCTTATTGTGGATCATAACAGCATATAACTTTGGGCACCATTTACTAAATCTGGCTTTAAGTGCTTAATATTCATAAGAATAGTGATACTAGGTCAGCCCAGTATCTGCTTCCAGCAGTGGCCAATCCAGGTCACCAGTAGATGGCAGAAACCCAAACAATAGCAACATACCATGTTACCAACCGCAAGGCAAGCAGTAGCTTTGCCCATGTCTGTCTCAATAGCAGACTATGGACTTTTCCTCCAGGAACTTGTCCAAAACGTTTTTAAACCCAGATAGGCTAACCACTGTTATCACATCCTCCAGCAACGAGTTATGGAGCTTAACTATTTTTTGAGTGGAAAAAAAAAAACATTTCCCCCTATACGTTTTAAAAGTATTTCTATATACTTTCATTGAGTGTCCGTCCCCTGGTCTTTGTGCATTTGAAAAGAGTGAAAAATCGATTCACTTTTACCCGTTCTACACCACTCTGGACTTTGTAGACCTCAAGCACATCCCCCCTGAGCAGTCTCTTTTAGATAAAAGGGCCTCAGAATGAACACTAACATAAGTGCATTCCTGGTAAAAAAGAATTGAACAAGTCGTTCAGGTAGGACAAGGAAAGGTATGAACTCAGATGGTACCGCAATCTGTTCAGAACTGATACCTATAGTAAAACTATTGCTCTGAATTTATTCTTCTTTTGACACATTTAGGTTCCTGGTAACTTCCAAGGAAGCTGAGCTGTGCTGTAACTTAAAGATGCTCAAAGAGTCGCTGTTAGAATCTAAAATTAGCTCAGCTATAATTGCTGAACGTGCATTGTTGGGTTTTATATTGACCTAAACACTGAGCTTTTGATTAAGAACAGTGAAACCACTTTTGTAACTGCAAAAAACTCCCCACGTCTGCTGACAAATTCCACTAAAGGACATAAATCAGGAAACATATTATTTGAATATTTTGCATTCTAGTTTCTACTGGACAAAATCAGTGAAGCACAGTTTTTCTTTTGGTGCAGTGTATCTAAAGCTCTTCATATTGGGGATTTTTCTTCTCATGAAATTGGTCTCAGAACCTGTCCATAAGGGGGGGGGGGGGGTCGATTTAATGCCAGGCCATGTCTGGGCATTGAATTTCTGGGTTTGCGGAGGCAGCTAAAGCATAGCTAATTAAGTGTAATATTCAGCACTTAACCGGCTATGGTACACCACATAAAGATAGGACTCACTTTTATGCAGTTCTATTTTTGAAGCTACTTTGGCCAGTTAAGTGATGAATATCGGCACTTAACCAGCCAAGTGCTGACTTTGCCAACAGAATGCCCCCAAATAGCCTGTTTTGATATAGGTGCTAACCAGATATTCTTAGCAACGCTGAAAATCACCAGTTAGCCCCTAATAGCCTATAAAGAAAACACATAGAGGGGCATAATTGAATGAAAACGTCTATCTCCATGGGCGTTTATCTCTGAGAACGGGTCCGTGAAGGGGCGGACCGAACCGTATTTTCGAAAAAAATAGACGTCCATGTTTTATTCGACAATTTGTGAGCTGGGCGTTTTTGTTTTTCAGTGATAATGGAAAATGAAAGCGCCCAGCTCAAAAACGAATAAATCCAAGGCATTTATTCGTGGGAGGGGCCAGGAGTCGTAGTGCACTGGTCCCACTCACATGCCAGGACACCAACCGGGCACCCTAGGGGGCACTTTTACAAAAACAAAGAAAAAGTTAAAAGAGCTCCCAGGTGCATAGCACCCTTCCCTTGGGTGTTGAGGCCCCCAAATCCCCCTCAAAACCCACCGCCCACAAGTCTACAAAATTACTATAGCCCTAAGGGGGTGAAGGGGGGCACCTACATGTGGGTACAGTGGGTTTGGGGGGCAGTTTGGAGGGCTCCCATTTACCAGCACAAGTGTAACATGTGGGGGGGGGGGGATGGGCCTGGGTCCACCTGTCTGAAGTCCACTGCACCCCCTAATAACTGCTCCAGTGACCTGCATACTGCTGCCAGGGAGGTGGGTATGACATTTGAGGGTGAAAATAAAAAGTTGTGAAACAGCATATTTTGTGATGGGAGGGGGTTTGTGACCACTGGGGGAGTCAGGGGAGGTCATCCCCGATTCCCTCCAGTGGTCATCTGGTCATTTAGGGCACTTTTTGGGGGCCTTATTCGTGGAAAAACAGGGTCCAGGAAAAGTGCCCTAAATTCTCGCTAAAAACGCATATTTTTCTTCTATTATCTGCGAAAGGCGCCCATCTCTGATCGCCCGATAACCACGCCCCAGTTCCGCCTTCACCACGCCTTCGACACGCCCCCATCAACTTTGTCCGCATCCGCGACGGAGTGCAGTTGAAAACGTCCAAATTCGGCTTTCGATTATACCGCTTTATTCGTTTTTGTGAGATAAACCTCTATCTCCCGATTTGGGTCGCAATATAGACGTTTTTCTTTTTCAATTATAAGCTGGATAATCTACAAACTACCTCAACAATCCACACAATTAATACAGCTCTCCTCTATCCTACCTAACACCTTCCTCTATCTTCCCTCACCTAACCTTCAAACTTTAATAATTGTTCCCGTTATCATGAAGCGATTCTGTTGACCCTCCCTTACCTAATCCTCAAACACTAAGAACCATACCTGTTATCATGACAAGAAATGATTATGTCATTACCATACTCTGTAAGCCACATTGAGCCTGCAAATAGGTGGGATAATGTGGAATACAAATGCAATAAATAAATAAATAAACTAAATAAATAAATAAATTTAACTGGCCAGGAGCCATTTCTGTTAAAGCGCTTTGAATATCAACTTGAAGGTCTTTAATAAAACCACATAAGCACAAGAGCACTGCTATACTGGGAAAAGACCAAGGGTCCATCAATTCCAGCATCCTGTCTCTGACAGTGGCCAATCCAGGCTTCAAGAACCCGGCAACCCCCCCCCCAAAAAAAAAAATTCATATATATATATATATATATATATATATATATATATATATATATATATATATATATATATATATTTAATAATGTTCAATGGACTTTTCCTTCAGGAATCTGTCCAAACCCCCCTTAAACTCCGTAAGGCCAGCTGCTGTCACTATAGTCTCCGGTAACGAGTTCCAGAGTCCAACCACATGCTGAGTAAAGAAATATTTTCTCCCATATTCGTTTTAAATCTACCATATTCTAGCTTCATCTTGTGTCCCCTGGTTCTATTATTTTTTGAAAGTGTAAACAAACGTTTCACATCTGTCCGCTCTACTCCGCTCATTATCTTGTAGACCTCCATCATATCACCCCTCAGCCGCCTTTTCTCCAAGCTGAAGAGCCCTAACCGTCTTAGCCTTTCCTCATAGGGAAGTCGTTCCATCCCTTTTATCATTTTTGACGCCCTTCTCTGCACCTTTTCCAATTCTTTATATCTTTTTTGAGATGCTGCGACCAGAATTGGACACAACTTTCGAGGTGCGGTCGCACCATGGAGTGATACAACGGCATCATAACATCCTCGTGTTTGTTTTCCATCCCTTTCTTAATAATACTCAACACTCTGTGTGCTTTCTTAGCCGCCGCAGGACACTGCTCTCATATGTTTCCTGTTATAAAGCCCCTGTTCCTCAGGACTTCATGGGGGCAGTTTAAGGGCTTGCCTCCCTTGGCTAAGGGGACAGGTCTGGTCACTGGCCCTTCAGTGTCAAGGATAAAGCCTTGCTTAGAATAAAAAGGGATCAAAGACAATTTGTACATACAACTCCTTCAGTAGCAGTAGTCTATATTCCTGGTAGCTTGGCACTCATGGTGAATTCCCACCAATGGTCAAACAGCTGCTTCCCCAAATTCTACACTACTACTTCTGTGAGATAGAATAATTCCTTCATTATTTTGTACTTCTGAAACTCCTTCTTACAGAGGAAATGCAGGAAAATAGCATATTTGAGTTCCTTGATTATGCAAAGTAGGTCTTGGTTTCATTAGCTTTCCTCTAGCAGGCTCTGGGGGCTTTTTCTCTTTCCTGCTCTCCTTAAAACAGTTTCCAAAACAGAAGACTGACTCCTTCTGAATAAATATTAGGAGCTCAGTCTAACAGCCTCCTCACCCTGGATAGGACAAAACTCAACAAGACTTTACCATCCTATCCTCCACCCCCAGCTGTTGTTCTTAGTCCACAACTTTAAAACTCCATGTTTCAATCAATTAAAGGTAAGTACATTCTGTAGTATCCTTCGCTGTCCATCTTTGGCTCTTCCTGGCTACCCTTCCTCTTATGGCTTTCTTGGCCAGGTCTTCTTCAAGTCTTATGGCTTTACAGCTTGAGCACCTCTCTCTTCCTCTCCTATTCTAGCATTCTCTGCCTTTTGGGAGATATTTTCAAGGGGACCCAGGGTATCAACCCCTCCCTTCTTCTTCACAACCTATCCATGAGCCTGATTATTCCCAATTAGAATACTTGTTTTGCTCCTCCCAGTATTTCTTAATATGGACAGAGATTTCTGCTGGGTTGCAGGCTTCCCTACCCCCACCCTTCCGGGCCATGCCTCTCAATTATTCTCAGCTTGGTCTAACCCATTCTAGACGGGTACTCTCCCTTACCTACGTTCTTTGATATATCTGCCTTTGAGTGATGCATTATACGGCCCGTGGTTTTGGCATTCTTAAAATGGAAACCCCTTTTCCTGTCATATGACAGGTCTTGTATCTGTCACATTCAATCCTTTTAATATAAAACTGAACTCTCAGAATAATAGCCTTGGAAAATGTGTTAAAGCTTAAATGTATGGGACATTACACCAGGGCTGGAAAAGCTGTGCAATAATGCAAAGCCATTCTTAAAAGACGGTCTCATGATTTTGTGCATCTGAAAGGATTATTTTTACTCAGAAATATTGAGCTGCTTATCTCAAACTTTTACACAATTGTTAAAGGCTTACCACATAAAACAGCAATGGAAATTACTACGGTAATGCAAATCAGAGTTATAATATGACATCTTGTGCCTCTAGGTATGTTTGGCTATTTAGCATCGGTATTTAACACAAAATAAAAATCTTCTATCCAACAATCTGTTCCAGCTGCAGCCTACATCGCTATCAATTTCCTTAACTGGAGGAACATGCATTCTTGAACAAAGTAATTTATCAGAGTTGACAGGTATGAATCCCCATTTTGCAAAGTATGTTAATGAAGGAATTGTAGTTTCCAGGTTGGAATGTTTACAATTCCTCAAGCATTTTACAAACAGTTCTGCTGAACTAGAGCTTTTTGTAAAATATGTATAATGACACTAGCAAATATATATGCATTTGCTCATATGTACAGCTGGAGCACTGAAACAAAATTACACATCCTAGAAAAGAGCGGTATCACATGGGGCTTTTCACATCATGCTTGCCAGGTGCCCTTGGCCTGGATTGGCTGCTGTCATGGACAGGATGCTAGGCTCGATGGACCCTTGGTCTTTTCCCAGTGTGGCATTACTTATGTACTTATGTACATGTGTGTGTGTGCCAATTTTACAACATACCTGAGTACTGGTTGATGTTTACATATATAAGTGCCAGGTTTAACAACACCACATGTACAACAGAACATAAGAGTTGCCATACTGACTCAGGGGTCCATCTATCCCAGTATCCCGTTTGTGAGAGCAGCCAGTCCAGATCACAAGTACCTGGCAGAATCCCAAAAAGCAGATAGTGCCCATGCTACTTAACCTCAGGGATGAGCATGGCTTTCCCTAGGTCTACCTTAATCTCAAGATGGATGCTGTAACCTCTAGCGGCAGTCTCACAAAACTGTTGTGTGAGGTCCTGGCAGCCATTTTGACTGCGAACCTGGCTTGAACAGGAGTGACTGGAGGTTGCTTCTGCCCCAGCTAGCCACTACAGCACTAATGAAATGGTAGGCTTGGGGGAGAGGAGATGCTTCTTCTGTTCAGGGGGGGGGGGGGGGGGGAGGAAGGGAATGGAGGCTGCACATCACAGTTTTGGTTTCAGCTAAAAATGCACCAGAATTTTTGGTCAGAACCAAAATAAGTCCAAATACCAATTTCAGGCCGGTTCCAGCACCAAATATGATACCAAAATTTAAATTCAGTTGGCCTTTATACTACTTGTTGCAGCCTGTCATTTCCCAGAACTAGAGCAACCTTATTCGGTGAACCAGGAGCCAGTTGGCAATCCTAATTCCAAAACATTTCCCATTTGCCTAGTTAGTATATCCAAATTGCCCTTGAAGCTAGGCTGAGGAGTCACCTGAATGTCCCTTTGAGTTCTCGCTTTTCAGCCCAAAATACAAATAAGTATTCTCCTATCCATACCATCCTCTTTTGTCTGCTGTTTCAAACAAGATAGATAATGATTTGTTGCAGCCTGTCATTTTGTTACTTTCACAGTATTCATATTTTTGCTTTAGAACACCTTAAGGGCAATTCTATAAGGTAAGCCTAAAATTAGGCATCACTAATACATAATTCTGATCGACATATCCCGAAGTGTATGTAAGAGAATTAGAAAAGTCTCAAAAAAGGGTGAACAAGAAGATCAAGGGATTAGAATTCCCATATGAGGGAGTGGCCTAGTGGTTAGAGCAGATGTCTTGACATCCAGAGATGCCAGATTCAAATCTCACTCCTGTGATCTTGGTCAAGTCACTTAACCTTCCATTGCCTCAGGTAAAAACTTAGATTGTGAGCCCTCTGGAGACCCAGTGTGGCTGAATGTAACTCACCTTGTGCTACTACTGGAAAAAGGTTTGAGCAAAATCCAAATAAAATATGAGGAAAGACCTAAGAGGATAGGGCTCCTCAGTGTGGAGAAGAGATGGTCAAGGGGAAAATGATAGAAGTCAACAAAATCCTGAGTAAAATATATAGTAGAATTGGAAAAGGTGCAGCGAAGGGCGACTAAAATGATAGCGGGGATGGGACGACTTCCCTATGAAGAAAGACTAAGGAGGCTAGGGCTTTTCAGCTTGGAGAAGAGATGACTGAGGGGAGACATGATAAAGGTATATAAAATATTGAGTGGAGTGGAACAGGTGGATGTGAAGCGTCTGTTCACGCTTTCCAAAAATACTGGGACTAGGGGGCATGCGATGAAACTACAGTGTAGTAAATTTAAAACAAATCGGAGAAAATGTTTCTTCACCCAACACGTAATTAAACTCTGGAATTTGTTGCCGGAGAACGTGGTGAAGGTGGTTAACTTAGCAGAGTTTAAAAAGGGGTTAGACGGTTTCCTAAAGGACAAGTCCATAAACCACTACTAAATGGACAGGAAAAATCCACAATTCCGGGAATAACATGTATAGAATGTTTGTACGTTGGGAAGCTTGCGAGGTGCCCTTGGCCTGGATTGGCCTCTGTCGTGGACAGGATGCTGGGCTCGATGGACCTTTGGTCTTTTCCCAGTGTGGCATTACTTATGTACTTAAACAATGAATGAAGATATATGAAGATATATGTATTAGATAAAAAAAGCTATACAGCATTATATTAAAAACATTATATGAAAATGGAGGCAAGAGGTTTTTAAAAAGGCTGATGAAGAAGCCCGCCCGGCTCAAGCAAAGCACATCTTGCAATAGTAGACTGAGCATCTGAAGCCTTTTTTTCCTCACAGTATTATTGTATTATATTTTACTAGTAAAAAAGGCCCGTTTCTGACACAAATGAAACGGGCGCTAGCAAGGTTTTCCTCGGAGTGTGTATGTTTGGGAGAGTGTATGTGAGAGTGACTGTGTGAGAGAGAGAGTGATAGTGTGAGTGTGTGTGTGTGAGAGAGAGAGTGAGTCTGGGTGTGTGTGTGAGAATGAGAGTGTTTGCAAGTGTGTATGTGAGACAAAGTGTGAGACAGAGTGTGTGTGTGTGTGCGAGAGAGAGTGTGTGTGAGACACAGATTCTCTGTGAGAGTGAGTGTATGTGACCAAGCGAGTGTGTGAGTGAGTGTGTGGCACATAGAGAGTGAATGTGATACAGTGTGAGACAGAGTGTGTGAGAGTGAGAGTCAGAAAGACATTGTATATGAGAGAGAGAGTGTGTGTGTGACAGAGATACCTCCCTTCCTGTGTCTCTCTGGTGTCAGGCCCCCTCCCCTCTGTCTGTGGTGTCTGAGATTCCTGCCACTGCACCCAAGCAATTGGTGTGCTGGAGGAGGGGGAGGGGGGATGTGTTGGGGGGGTTCAGGTTGAAAGAAGAGGGGTGCGGGGGGTTCAGGAAGCACTACCAGATGCGAGTGAAAGAGTGTGTGTGGGGGGGGGGGGGTTCAGGAAGCGATGCCAGATGACTGAGTGTGTGTGTGGGTGGGGGTGGGCAGTGGGTTCAGGAAGCGCTGGCAGATGAGAGAGAGAGTGAGTGTGTGTATAGAGTTTCAGGAAGCGCTGCGAGATGAGTGAGAGTGTGTGTGTGTGTGTGGGGGGGGGGGGGTTCAGGAAGCGCTGGCAGATGAGAGAGAGTGAGTGTCTGTGTGTGTGTGTACGGGGTTTCCGGAAGCGCTGGCAGATGAGAGAGAGAGAGTGTATGTGGGGGGAGGGAGGTTCAGGAAGCGCTGGCAGTTGAGAGTGAGAAAGAGTGTGTGTGTGTGTGTGTGTGTGTGTGTGTGTTGGAGGGGTGTGTGTGGGGGGTGTGTGTTGGGGGTTTCAGCTTGGAAGAGGAGGGGTGTGTGGGGGTGTCTGTAAGTGCTGCGAGATGAGTGAGTGAGTGTGTGGGGGGGCGGTTTATCAAGTGTTTCCACATGAGAGTGTGTGTGTGTGGTGGGGGGCTTCAGGAAGCGCTGCCAGATGAGCGAGAGTATGTGTGTGTGTGGGGGGGGGGGGTTCAGGAAGCGGTGCGATATGAGAGACTGAGTGTGTGTGTGTGTGGTGGGGGGGGGTTGCCACATGAGTGGGTGAGTGTGTATGTGGGGGGCAGGGATTTCAGGAAGAGCTGCCAGATGAGAGAGAGAGAGACTGAGTGTGTGTGTGTTGGGGGGGGGGGGGCATTGAAGTGTGGCCAAATGAGAGTGAGTGTGTGTGTTTGGGGGGGGGGTCAGGAAACACAGCCAGATGAGTGAGTGTGGGGGGGCAGGGGTTTCAGGAAGCGCTGGCAGATGAGAGTGTGTGTGTGTGTGTGTGTGTGTGTGTGTGTGTGTTGGGTGGGGTTCAGGAAGCGCTGCCAGATGAGAGAGAGTGAGTGTCTGTGTGTGTGTGTACGGGGTTTCCGGAAGCGCTGGCAGATGAGAGAGAGAGAGTGTTTGTGGGGGGAGGGAGGTTCAGGAAGCGCTGGCAGATGAGAGTGAGAAAGAGTGTGTGTGTGTGTGTTGGAGGGGTGTGTGTGGGGGGTGTGTGTTGGGGGTTTCAGCTTGGAAGAGGAGGGGTGTGTGGGGGTGTCTGTAAGTGCTGCGAGATGAGTGAGCGAGTGTGTGGGGGGGGCGGTTTATCAAGTGTTTCCACATGAGAGTGTGTGTGTGTGGTGGGGGGCTTCAGGAAGCGCTGCCAGATGAGCGAGAGTATGTGTGTGTGTGGGGGGGGGGGGTTCAGGAAGCGGTGCGATATGAGAGACTGAGTGTGTGTGTGTGTGGTGGGGGGAGGGTTGCCACATGAGTGAGCGAGTGTATGTGGGGGGCAGGGATTTCAGGAAGCGCTCCCAGTTGAGAGAGAGAGAGAGAGACTGAGTGTGTGTGTGTTGGGGGGGGGGGCGTTGAAGTGTGGCCAAATGAGAGTGAGTGTGTTTGGGGGGGGGGTCAGGAAACACAGCCAGATGAGTGAGTGTGGGGGGGGGGCAGGGGTTTCAGAAAGCGCTGGCAGATGAGAGTGTGTGTGTGTTGGGGGGGGGCGTTGAGGAAGTGTGGCCAAATGAGAGTGAGTGAGTAAGTGTGGGGGGGGGGGGTAAGGAAGCGGTGCCAGATGAGGATGAGTGTGTGTACAGGTATGTGTTGTATGGTTCAGTTTTTTGGGGGGAGGGAGGATCCTGCTTTTTAGAAGAAGAAGTAATGAAGCGTGTCCTCCGCGCGATGCCCCCCCTCCCGCCGCCATCCCACCCACAGCGATGCACCCGGTCGCCGCCATCCCACCCACCGTGGCCATCGCACCCACCATCGCGTAGTTTTGCTGGCGGGGGGACCCAAAATCCCGCCAGCAGAAGTCTTGTGTGTGTGCTGAGTGAGTCAGACTCCTCCAGCGATCTTCGGCGTTGCTAGCCTGTGCAGGGCGGGGTTCTTTGCGTCTGACGTCCTGCACGTGCAGGACGTCAGATGCACAGAAGCCCTGGCTGCCTGCACAGGCTAGCAACGCCGAAGATGACGCCGTAGTCAGCAGACAGGACTGCTGGCGGGGTTTTGGGTCCCCCGCTGGCAAAGCAACGCGAAGGTGGGTGGCTTAGTAGGGGGTTGTTGCGGGGGGGGTGTTGGACCTCCTTATTTTGACCTGCAGCTTTGGGGGGGGGGGGGTCGGGTCGGGGCGAAGGTAGGCGGATCTATCATTATGTGGGTGGGGCTTCTAGTTTTTGACGTTTTGCGTGCGGGGGGGGGGGGGGGGTGCTGGATGTCGGGACTGTGGACTCCGGAGCTTTGGAGGTGTTTTCCTTTTCCACGGGTGGGTCGGCAGGGGGAGGAGTAGGGAAACACGCTCCGCGTGTTTCCCTACTCCTCCCCTTGCGTGGGTGCGATCCGGTTTTTTTTTTCCGCCCTCGACGTCATGACGTTTGACGCGAGGGCGGGGCAGAGACGGCTGGGTGGCTTCACACCACGAACACCACGAACCCTTCAGGGAGTGTTTTAGTGACTTCAGAACGTTGTCCTCATTAGAACGTTCACGGTGCGTTTTATTATATTAGATACCTTTGCAATTGGGGTAGTGAAGGGTTAGGTAGGTTCTTGCTGTTCTCGTCACATTTCTTATTGGTAGATCGATAAGTTCCTTCATCTAATCTGGTGCGAGTCCGTAGATGATTCTGTGGACTATTGTGCATATTTTGAATGTTATGCAAGCGTTAATAGGAAACCAATGTAAGCTTCTTAGGAGGGGTTTTGAACTTTAGAAGCATGTTTTTCCAAAGATGAGTCTGGCAGTTGTGTTTTGTGCTGTCTTAGTTTTCTTATGATTTGATCTTTTCAGCCTATGTAAATACTATTGCAGTGGTCTACATGGGTTAGCACCATGGTTTGATTCATGTTGCGGAATGAATCCCTGGGAAAGTAAGGTTTTATACATTTGAGCTTCCACATAATGGAACATGTTCTTGGTCGTGTTCTTAATTTGGCTATCTAGCGTTAGGTTGCAGTCAATTGTTATGCCTAGGATTTTCAAGTGGTCTGAGATTGGGAGGGATGAACCCTGTGCATTAATTGCCGAGGGGGGAACTTTATTGTATTGTGACAAGAGAATAATACATTGGGTTTTATCTCTATTGAGTTTTAACTTGAATGCCGATGCCCAGGATTCCATGATGGTCATGCTGTTTATTATTTCCTTGGTGATTTCTGTGAGGTTCTGTTTGAAGGGAATATAGATGGTGATGTCATCTGCATAGAGAAATGGATTGAGGTCTTGTTCGGATAGAGATTTAGCCAGTGGTGTCATCATTAGGTTAAATAATATAGGTGAGAGCGGTGATCCTAGTGGTACTCCACATTCCGCTTTCCAAGGTGGAGATATATCTGAGTTTCATTTGACTTGGTATGTTCTGGATGTCAGAAATCCCTTGATCCAGGAGAGTACTTTTCCTATAATTCCTATCTTGTCGAGGATTCTCAGTAGTATGTGGTGGTCAGCCATATTGAATGTGCTTGATAGGTCAAATTGGAGTAGGAGGATGTTTTTACCCCTTGCTATTTCCTGCTTGAATCTGGTCAGGAGTGTGGTTAGTATTGTTTCTGTACTGTGTTGAGGTCTGAAGCCAGATTGAGATTCGTGCAGTATGTTGAAATCAGTGAGGTATTCTGTTAGTTGTTTGGCGACTATGCCTTCTGTCAATTTGGTTGTTAGGGGTATGGATGCTATCGGTCTATAATTCGAGGTGTCTCCTGCTTTTTTTTCCCCTCTGTCCTGTGGGAATATGTCTATTTTGAATAGATAATTAAGGTGGTCTGTGAGTTCTGTGACATATAGATTGGGGGGGGGGGTTCATTATATAGTTGGGGCAGGTGTCTACTTGGCAGTGGGCAGAGGAGAATTTTCTGAGTGTGTGAGCTATTATTTCGGTGCTTAGATGAGTGAAGTTATTCCAAATATGGTCTGCCAGGTATTCCCTTGGGTTCAGATCTAGTTCGTTTATGAAGGTTTCTGGATTAATATTTCCCTGATGCAGATTCCTGCGTAGATTGGTAATTTTTTCTTCAAAGTATTTGGCAAGATTGTCTGCATGTGGGAGGTTTGCATTCGGTGTAGTTACCATTTTGGTGTTAAGTTGTTTATTAGTTTGTATAATTTCTTTGTGTCTTTGTAATCTGTGCCTATTTGTTCTCTGTAAAAGTTTCTTTTGGATTGTCTTATTTTATATTTGTATTTTGTTTGACTTTCTTTCCAGGCCTTTAGTGATTGATTGTTTGTTTTTGTTTTTTTTCCAGTTTCGTTCTAATTTTCTAGTTTGCGTTTTTAGAATTTTTAGTTCTTCGTTAAACCAGAGTATTTTATTGCATTTTTGTGTTGATTTTGTATGTATGGGTGCTATTTTATTGAGGATTTTGTTGCATCGTTCCTCCCAAACAGTGTAGAAGTCAGTTGAATCAGTTTTTGGTGCCCAGTTGTTATTGTATATTTCTTGCCAAAATGTTTCGGGGTCTATTTTACCTCTTGTTTTATATAAGGTCCATTGATGCATTTGGGGAAGACTTTTCTTCTTCCAACATAAGGTCATAGTTAATTTAAAGTGGTCGGACCAAGGTACGCTTTTCCATTGCTGTTCTATTACCGAAAAGGTTCGGTCACTGGATAGTTTGTAGGTTAATAGATCCAGTGCATGGCCTTTTATGTATGTGGGGTTGACTTGTGGCCAGTAGAAGTCCCACATTTGTAAGAACTCTTTGCATTCTAGTGTGTCATTTGAGGTTGTGTCCTCTAGGTGAAGGTATATATCTCATATTATTATTACGTTAGGATTAGCGTGTCATGTGTTTGATATAAAGTCCATGAGAGTTGGTTGGGCATTTTTCCAATTTCCTGGTGGTCAATATAATATGATGCAAGTCAGGTGAGCTGGGAGGGATTTGTTTTGTAACCTGATTGCAGCGAGTTCAAGTTGTGTATTAATGGATTCCGCAATGGGTTCTGAAATTAATTCGTCTTTGTAGATTAGGGCTATGCCTCCTCCTCTTTTACCTGTTCTGGTCCAATGGTTGATTTTGTATCCTGGAGGGCAGATATCAAGGATTATGGGGTCATCTTGGTTATGAATCCAAGTTTCACTGATGAATATTAGGTCTAGGTTGCCCTGAGTAATCCAGTCTGTTAAGGTTTCCGTTTTGTTTATTACTGATCTAGCATTTATATATCCTATTTGGATCTGTTTAAAGGTTTCATCTAAGGCGGGTATTAATGGAATATTTATTAGTTGACGTGTGATCAATGTGTTGGGTGTGTATGGGTTCTTTTCTCCTGTTTTCTGTTTTTGTTTGTGTGATGATGATTTTTCATGGTAAGGTCTGGTTTCGATCTGATGACAGTAGTTTAATCTGTTTGTCCTATGTTGGGAGTGTATTATGGGGATGATATTCTGTTCTTCTTGGGATAGGGCATCTATTGTATGTACTAGAACCAGGATATGTAATCCTAGGATTAGTTTTGTATGGTTCATTTTTTTAAAATGAATTCTGATTTATGACCGGTTCTGGTCTATGACACTGAGGTTGGGGAGAGGTAAGATAATCTCCGGCTCCTTTTTGGTTTGTAGTACTGTTTAAGTTTAAAGATTAGATCTGGCTCCAGTGTCTTGCCTGCCTTGTTTGCTTGCAGCACTTTTTGCTTGCCTGCCTTGTTTGCCTTTTGTTTGGTTTTTTGCTTGTAGCACTGTTTAGGTTAAAGATTAGATCTGTTTCTCTGGTTGCAGTGTTTTGCCTACCTTGTTTGCCTGCTGCCTTCTGTGTTGTTGGTAGTGCCAAATTTGGGGTGATGGCTTCTGGTTGTCGTATTCACACAGTGGTTTCTATATTATTTCCAGTTAGCTCCTACCTCTTTGTTTGTCGTATGTCCTGCAGATGCTTGATCATTGGTCTGCGTTGATGCTGGGGTACAAAGAGCTGGTTTTCCTTGTCTGTGGCCTGGAGGGGTCAGTTGCTGTTTGTTCTGTGGTTCTGTGAGAGTGAGGTCAGCTGGTCCTCTTCGTTAATGGCTCCTGCTGCTGTTCATTCTGAGGTCGTCCCACTGCTCTCCCTCAATCCAGTAAAGGGAAAATGTGAAAAAGTGGTGTGAAGATGGTTTGAGCTCCTTTGATAGTGGTCTCGGTGGTCACACGTCACAAGTCACACGTCCCATGTTCGCTCAGGAGTTCTTCTCATGTGGAGTCCCACTGTGCTCCCTGGGTACTCAGCTCAGTAGGAGCAGGAGGCCATGTTTGGTAGGCCCGCAGACTCGATCTAGCAGTTACCTAAGGTCTCTGAGAGTGGTGGATTGCGGTCCGGTGGTGTCGCTACTCAGAGCTCCCAGTTTGATATAAGTTGAGGGGTGCAGTCCAGCAGATCTAAGACCGTGATCTCGTGTGGTCTTCTAGTCTTTGAATGGTTTTGCTCCTCTATACTTAACAGGGTTCTTTTCTCTTTTAAATAGTTGTTACAAGGTCTGGTTTTATTAAGATTTCCATCAGTGAGTTCAGGTAGACTTACTTTGTCTTTGCCTTATCAGGCGGCTTCAGTTTGGAATTCTCTTTCTACTTTGGTGCATCTTTTAAATAATTACTCATTATTTTGTAAGCAACTTTTTTATTTAAGAAGTATGTGAGATAAGATATAGTCTGGAACTTGAAATATGCTGCAATTCCTGGATAAATTGATCTGGTTACTTCTTTTGCGATCTACATGGAACTGTAGAGGTATTTGCAGAATGTAAGACCAAAAAGTAATGTAATTATAAAGCATATGGGGACAGGCTTAAAGATCTCAATATGTATAGTTTAGAAGAAAGGCGGGAGAGGGGAGATATAATAGAGACATTTAGGGGGTCTTTTACAAAAGTGCATCAGCATTTTTAGTGCGCACTGATTAGTGCATGCTAAACACTAGAGACGCCCATAGGAATATATAGGCGTCTCTAGCGTTTAACACTCCTTTGTAAAAGGACCCCTTTAAATACCTGTGCGGCATAAATGCACTCTTTCAAGTGAAAGGAAAGTCTGGATAAAAGGAGCTTAGGATGAATGTGAAAGAGGATAGACTCAGAAGTAACCTGAGGAAATACTTCTGCATGGAAAGGGTGGTGAATTTGTGGAATGGCTTTCTGGTAGAAGTGGTGAAGATGAAAACAGTATCTGAATTTAAGAAAGCTTGGGTCAAGTACATAAGATCTCTAAGGGAATGATAGAGAGAGTAGATGGCAATGATGGGCAGACTAGATAGGCCATATGGTCTTTATCTGCCTATATTTTCTGTATATATTGTACATACTATCTTATGATGTTTAACTAGTTGTGTACCTTTTTTTATATTGTATATTTATATGTTTTTGATTAAATTTTATACTACTACTACTAATCATTTTCATAGTGCTACTAGACATATGCAGCACTGTACACATTACCTGCAGGTACTTTCTCTGTCCCTATTGAGCTCACAATCTAAGTTTGTTTTTGTTTTTTTTGTACCTGGGGCAATGGAGGGTTAAGTGACTTGCCCAAGGTCACAAGGAGCTGCAGTAAAAATTGAACACACGTTGCCAGGATCAAAGCCTGCTACACTAACCATTAGGCCACTCCTCCACTCCAGTAGCTAGAGTGGATTATGGGCCTGGGTCACCTTCTCTACACTGCGCTGCACCGACCACTAGGCTAAGGTTGAAAGATTCCTGACACAGGCATAATTGCCGAAATACGGCCATGTCCTCTTAAGACAAGACATTGAACCATTTAATAAAACAATTTTTTAATGGATTATTGGAATCCTTGTATTTGGTGCCTCACTTTACTTTCTTCATACTTTGCACTCATCCACATTCAATTTCTTCTGCCATTTGGATGCCCAGTCTTTCAGCCTCCCAAGGTTCTCCTGCAATTTCTCACAATCTGCATACAATGTAAGAATTTTGAATAATTTTGAGCAATTTGCAAATTAGATTACTCCACTCACATTCTTATTTTCATATCATTTATAAATATGTTAAAAAATTAATGGTCCCAATTCAGATCTCTTTTCTATTCCACTATTCACCTTCCACCATTGAGAGAATTGGCAACTAAACCCCACTCACTGTTTTCTATCGTTTAACCAGTCCCCAATCCACTACATAATGTTATTTCATATTAGATGACTTTTGATTTCATCAGAAGTATCTCACGAGGGACTTAGTTAAAAGCTTTCTGAAAATCTAGATGCACTATGGGGCTCATTTTAAAAAGAGAAAAATGTCCAAAAAGTGGCATAAATCTGCATTTGAATGTTTGTCTCATAAAAACAACCACATTATTTATTTATTTATGTATTTATTGCATTTGTATCCCACATTCCCCCACCTATTTGCAGGCTCAATGTGGCTTACATAGATTTATTGACATTGTCATATTAGGATATCAGATACAGTTAGTCATATGTAGCGATCAAGGAAGGCACTTCTTGCTCTGTCTCTCGGCAGCTGAGCACAGGCCTTTGTTTCTTCTTTTTCTTTCTCTGCACACCTCCATCTTTAGCCACCAGAGCACAGGGCTCTGGTGGCTGGCAGTTTTTCTCTCTTTCCCTCTCTCTGCACATGGCTCTGCTGGCTTAGCTGTTCTTTCTTTCTCTAAACACACACCCAAGAGACAGCATTGTACCATGTACCTGTACTAAGTGCTGTGAGCCTAATATACTTTATATATCCAAACTCGTGTGGATTGTGTATTCTTTGGGAACCTACTGCCTCTACGAACTCACTGCCTCTGTGAACTGGACCCCGGGACCAACCCTAGACAAAGATTGCTGACATTTGGTATTTTCAAAACCAATATTTAGATGTTTTTCTATGAAGTCCATCAGAAGTGTGTTCAAATCACAAGGGGCATGTCGGGGGCATGTTAAGGGTTAGGATCTGGGTGTTCCTAACACTTGAACATTTTTCTGTCATAATGGAACAAAACATTTTGGTCTAGACCTGTTTGCATTTATTTATTTAGGTCATTTATACCCCGCCTTTTGCCGCAGTTTAGCAGCCCCAAAGCGGCTTACAATGAACTAATGGAATAATTACAATGACAATAATAAGTCAATTAATGAATAAGTCACAAAAAAGTGCCCTAAATGACCATATGACCACAGGAAGGAATAAGAGATGACCTCCCCTTACTTCCCTGGTGGTCACTAACCCCCTAACCCCCTCACATCTCCAAAAAATGTGATTTAAAACATTTCTTTACTGCCTCAGAAGTTATACTCAGGTCCATTAGAGCGGCACGCAGGTCCCTGGAGTAGTCTAGTAGTGGGTGCAGTGCATTGCAGACAGGTGGACCCAGGCTCATACCTCCCCCTACCTGTTACACTTCTGGTGGAAACTGTGATCCCTCCAAAACTCACCAGAAACCCACTGTACTCACATATAGGTGCCCCTTCACACATAAGGGCTATTGTAATGGTATACAGTTGTGGGTAGTAGGTTTTGGGTAGGTTTTGTAAGGCCCAGCAGACAAGATAAGGGAGCAATGGTGAGGTGTGTACCTGGGAGCATTTATTTGAAGTCCACTGCAATGCCCCCTAGGGTGCCCCATTGCTCTCCTGGGATGTCTGTGTGGCCAGTCTTCTAAGAATGCTGGTTTCTTCTACATCCCAATGGCTTGATTTTGTGTATTTTTCACTTGGATGGGTTTTTTTTTTTTAAAGTAGACGAAAAAAATAAGCACACAGAGCACAAAAACGTCTAGCAAATAGCAATTTGGCTGTATTCCCCACTTAAATTTTAGATGTATTTAGCACAACATCAAAGTTGAACTTAGACATCATATCGATGATGCCCATCCACATCAGTTTGCTTACCTTCATCCACATGTTTATTTACATCTTCAAGAAAATATAGCAGATTAGTGAGACAAGAATTCCCATGGCTGAATCCATGTTGACTTTGTCCCATTCAACCATGTCTATGCGTTCATTAATTCTATTCTTTATAATATTTTGCCAGGCAAAGATGTTAGGCTCATAGGTCTGTATTTTCCTGTATTGTCTGGTACCCTTTTTAAAAACTGGTGCAATGCTTGTCACCCTCCAACCTTCAGATTTCATACATGATGTTAATAATAGTAATAGTATTAATAGCAGATCATCAATTTCATTTTTTGAGTTTTTGCAGTATCCTGAGCTTTAAACCATCCAGTCCAGGTGACTTTCTGCTCTGTAGGTTGTTAATTTGCCCTGGTTCATTTTCCAGGTTCTCCGAGATTTTTTACAGTTCCTCAGAGTTGTCACTTTTAAATACCCTTTATGGGTTGGGTAGCTCCCTTTCCTGTTCCTCATTACAAACTGCAACAAATAATTGATTTAGTCTCTCCACTATGGTTTTGTCCTACCTAATGCCCCCTTTACCCCTTGATGATCGAATGGTCCAAACAGCTCCCTTACAGGCTTCCTGCTTCTTGTGTACCTAAAAAACAGTTTTTATTATGAGTTTTTGCTTCTATGTCAAGCTTCTTAAATTCTTGACAGAGTTTATGCAGCTTCCTATTCCTTCATTTGGATACTTTTTTTTTTAAAGAAGTTCTTTGGCTAGAATAGTCTCTTTCATCTAATGTTTTAACAATGCTAGTTGTCATTTGCTCTTCTTTCCACCTTTTACTAATACATGGAATGCAGCTGGTCTGGGCTTCCTAATCCTAGATGGTATTTTTAAACAGTGTCCATGACTGAATTAAACCCTTAATCTTTGCAGCTGCTTCTTTTAGCCTTTTTAAAACCATTTTCTTTGTTCTATTATAATTGCTTTTTTTTTGTTGCAAGTTAAATGGTAATGCAGCCAAATTCCTTAGGGGTCCTTTTACTAAGGTGCAATAATGGATCTAATGCACACTAAAAAAAATTAGTGTGCGTTAAGTGACATGCAGCCCATAGATGGCACTGTGCTACACAGTATTTAGTGTGTGCTAATCATTAGCGAGCACTAAGGGCCTCTTTTACAAAGCTGCCCTGCCGATTCTTGGTGTGGCAAATGAGAGGAAGCCCATTCAATTTCTATGGGCTTCCTCTCATTTGCAGTGCGAGAATTGCTAGTGCGGCTTTGTAGAAGCCCTAAATCCGTTAGTGCACCTTAGTAAAAGGACCCCTTAGTGTCTTCACGCTACTCATAATGGATTGTGTTATCATCATTGTTTCCAAGTCGCCCCAACAGCATAACCTGTCACATCAAGTCCTATATTTCACTAAGGATTAGGGGCCCAATATTCAAAGGATTTATGCTCCTAACTTTGAAACTTTTTACTAAGTTGTGGTAAAAAGTGGCCTTAGTGCACCCTTATGTGGGTCTTTCCCATACACTAAAGCCATTTATACTGTAGCCATGAAAAATGGCTTTTCCCCTATTTTTTTGTATTAAAGTCCATGTGCAAATGTTCAGGCAGTTCAGATAAATAGCAGTCACAACATAAATAAATAGGCACAGTCGCTAATGATGTGAATAATATAGATTTATAAGGAGGAAAAGCCTCAAATTGAAAGGGAACACTCCACCGTTGATCGCTCAACATAGAAGGAGGGCCCTTTAATCATCACGGGCTAAAAAACCTCCTGTTGGAAAGTAAAGCTAATTTGAACCTGTTTCAAACCTTAGAGGCTCTATCAAAATTGCACTTATCTCTCAATCCTGTGGTCGTTTGAGAACACCTTCCACGGCACCAACTTCGGCCCAAGTTTCGAACTCTGCTTCAGGGTCCGTGGTGTCTGACCAGGAGAGTATTAACTTCGGCCGAAGGATTGAGAGATAAGTGCAATTTTGATAGAGCCTCTAAGGTTTGAAACAGGTTCTAATTAGCTTTACTTTCCAACAGGAGGTTTTTTAGCCCGTGATGATTAAAGGGCCCTCCTTCTATGTTGAGCGATCAGTGGTGGAGTGTTCCCTTTCGATTTGAGGCTTTTCCTCCTTATAAATCTATATTATTCACATCATTAGCGACTGTGCCTATTTATTTATGTGAGTGCAATTAGAGATTGTAGCACAGTCTGATAGCTCCAGTAGTGTATTTAGAGTCAGATAAATAGCAGACCACACAAACCAGATAGTAAGGTAGTAAGCAAGTTATTAAAGCAGAACAAATAAAAACCAGGGCACTGTTTCTTCTCTCTTCTGCTTTTACATATTTTGTACTACTTGGTTTGTGTGCTCTGCTCTTTCTCTGCACTGCCTGAACATTTACAGATCCCTGCCTCTTATTGTTCTGCCATTAGTACACGGCCATTTTGAAAAATGACCGTGTGTGTACTTACTGCCACCCGTTTTGTAGACGGTAAGGGCTTACATGCTATCCATGTGCTAACTGGTTAGCGCATGGTAATGTAGCTACACTAACTGATTAGCACAGGAATGTCCTCTCTCTACCCCTTGATATGTCTTCTAAAAAAAAAAAAATAGCACACATTTAGCACATGTACAATTGGCAGTTACCACAGGATGCCCGAGTACGTCCTGTGGTAGGCACATTTAGGCGCCTAACACAGCTTAGTAAAATGGCCGCTTTGAGAGTTATACTGCTAAATTGGCCTCTGAAAATTTACAGGGGCTGAGTACCTAAATTTATAGTCAACATTTCACTAAACTTGTAAATTTAAGAGTATGAAAAATGATTGACAATGGGTGGATTTAGGGTAAGTAAAAAGGTTATGAGTTTAGCACTGCTCTTTTTTTTTTTTTTTTAACTCTAAACTCATAAATTAAACTTATAAATCTAGGCAACTAAATACCAGGTCTCAAGTTACAAGCCTAAGGGGCCTGTTTGCTAAGCCATGCTAGAGATGCGTTAGCATTTTTAGTACACACTAACTGATGCCCATAATATTCCTATGGGTGTCTACACGATTAGCGTGCACTAATTTTTAGCACACACTAAAAATACTAGCACACCTTAGTAAACAGGGTTCTAAGTTTTTAAGCTCCAGAAATTAAGAAAACTTTTTTAACCTGAAAACGCAGAGAGGCATTTTTGAAAAGAATGTCCAAGTCAAAATTGGGATGTCCTGCTCATAATGTCCAAAAAAATGTCCATCTCACAGTCATCTTTCAACAGGAAAAAGATCAGGATTTCCTGTTAGAAAATACATGAGAAGGCCATTCTTGTATTGAAAATGTCCAAAATGAACAGCCATTTTCCAAAATGAAACGTCCAAAATATGAACGCCCAAAAACCAGTCACAAAATTTGTATAAAAATGGCCAAACAGACATCACTGCAGAACAGAGGAGTAGCCTAGTGGTCAGTACAGTGGACTTTAAACAACAGGACCCAGGTACAAATCCCACCTTAATTCCTTTGTATGTTATTGTGAGCTTTTCAGGGACTGTACCTAAAGCGACACCACTACAATAGCCATCACATTTGTAGGTGTATTATAAATTCAGGCACAGTAGCTATTTCTGCGTTCCAGGAGGGCTCACATATTTGTCCAGAAATAAAAGTGTTAACATAGGAATTACACTTAAGTACATAAGTAATGCCACACTGGGAAAAGACCAAGGGTCCATCGAGCCCAGCATCCTGTCCACGACAGCGGCCAATCCAGGCCAAGGGCACCTGGCAAGCTTCCCAAACGTACAAGCATTATATACATGTTATTCCTGGAATTGTGGATTTTTCCCAAGTCCATTTAAGTAGTAGTTTATGGACTTGTCCTTTAGGAAACCGTCTAGCCCCTTTTTAAACTCTGCTAAGCTAACCACCTTCACCACGTTCTCCGGCAACGAATTCCAGAGTTTAATTATGCGTTGGGTGAAGAAATATTTTCTCAGATTTGTTTTAAATTTACTACACTGTAGTTTCATCGCATGCCCCCTAGTCCCAGTATTTTTTGAAAGCGTGAACTTGGGGCCCATTGTTCTAAGTAAACTACTCCTTACACTTGCTTGCTGCTCTGTTAGGAATGGTCATAATACCTGAAGCTGTGATACAGCCTAGTATCTACTGTCACTTTCACTTCTTAGAGGAGGTGGGAGATTAAGGAGGGATTAATGTGTTCATCCTTTCAGTGGTCAATTGCTCAATCAGGGCACCTTTTTGTACTCTGTGTGTGACTGAAAGAGGTCTAGATAAAAACATCCTTCTTTTTCCCTTTAGAGGTTTCTTCCCATTCCATTATTGCTGAAAGACATCCTAATTTCCTGCCAGCATTTAATGTCCTTTTAGTAAAGCACATAAAATACTTGGAGGCCTTTTTACTAAGCGGTGGTAGGAGCTAATATGTGCCTAACATAGGAAAAATGGCCAAATGCAGGATGCACTAAAGCAGTGGTTTCCAAACCTGGTCCTGGAGGCAACCCAGGGCTAGATTCACTAAGCTTTCTGAGCCAGCAACGTGGGTTTTAAACTGGTTTTAGCCAGTTTAACGTGCAAGTAGTAAACAGAGACATGCACAAAAGGGCATTTTCCGATCACGGTAGTAGCTAACGAAAACGGAATGCAAATGATCCAAAGGCTATTATAATGAGCTGCACTACCGTTTTCCGATCCCCTTACCGTGGAAAACCTAACAGGAGGTCTGCACCTCTCGTTGGGGCTGCTGTGAGGGAATCGCGCTGTGATTGGCTGAGAGAGACCTGGACGGAGGGACGTCCAAAAAGTTTTGATTTGGCCGTCCTCGCACGTCCTGATCCTGTGGGGGGGGGGGGGGGGGGCTATGGAATCAGTAAGGGAAGGGCTCTTCCAAGGACCTTAGTGCATCTGGCCCCTAGTCAGTCAGGTTTTCAGGATATCCATAATGAATATTCATGAGAGAGATCTGCATGCAATGGAGGCAGTACATGCAAATCTCTCAGGAATATTCATTGTGGATATCCTAAAAACCTGTCTGACTGGGTTGCCTACTGGACCAGGTTTGGGAACCACTGTGCTAAAGCATTCTGCATTCGTTTTGCCATCTGCCATTTGTTATTTTGTAAGCGTTTTTGTTTGAAACTTTTTTTATTAGGTTATATATTTATGTTGTTTCTTTTTTTTTTTTTACCTCCTCTGTTCTGTTATTCAGTAAGATTCTATTTGGATTATGTTATCCACTTTGAACCTGGTGGAGTATCCTAGTGGTTACTGCAGTGGACTTTAATCCTGGAAAAGTGGGTTCAATTCCCACTGCAGCTCCTGGTGACTCTGGGCAAGTCAGTTAATCCTCCATTGCCTCAGGTACAAATAAGAGCCTGTATATACCATGTAAAACACTTTGAATGTAGTTGAAAAAAAAAAACACAGAAAGGCAGCATATCACGTCCCGTTTCCCTATATGGGGAAGGTACCATCATCATCTGTGCACACAGCAGGGGCGTAGCCAGACTTCGGCGGGAGGGGGGTCCAGAGCCCAAGGTAAGGGGGCACATTTTAGCCCCCCCGGCACTGCCAACCCCCCCCCCCCCCCGCCATTGCCAACCCCCCCGCCGCCACCACCACCAACAACAACTTTGACCCCCTCTGCTGATGACCCTCTCGACCCTCCTCCCGCTGCCAACCCTCCCCTGCCGCCGCTGTCGCCTACCTTTGCAAGGCTTCATTCTATTTCTGAGTCTGATGTCCTGCACATACGTGTGTTGCGCCTTGCGCCGGAAGAAGAGGACCTCGGCTGGCGGGGTTTGGGGTCCCCCGCCAGCAAAAGGTAGGCGACGGTGATGGCGGGTTTGGCAGCGGGAGGGGGATCGAGAGGGTCATCAGCAGGGGGTTCCAGGGCCAAATCTACGGGGGCCCAGGCCCCAGTGGCCCCACGTAGCTACGCCACTAATTAGCGTGTGCACTGACATTACCACCACTCAAACTGGTTAGCACATCCATCATGCAAGAGCCCTTAGTGCCTCTCAAACAGGAGGCAGTAAGTGTCCCCATGTTAATTTTTTTTTAATGGCTGTACGCTAATGCTTACAATAGCACATGGCCAGAAATGCTATAAATAGAAGTCCTTTTTGAAGGCCATGCTAGAAATGGTCTTAGAACTAGATTCTATATATCAGTGTTTCCCAAGTCCTGTCTTGGAGTACCCCTTTGCCAGTCAGGTTTTCAGGATATCCACAATGAATATGCATGAACTTGATTTGCATACACTGTCTCCATTATATGCAAATCTCATTCATGCAAATTCATTGTGGATATCCTGAAAACCTGACTGGCAAAGGGGTATCTAGGACCGGACTTGGGAAACACTGATGTATATCACACCTAGAAAATTCAGTAGCCATCCTTTATAGAATAAGCCTAAATTTCCATTTAGTATATAGAATACATCAAGCACCCATCCACACAACTAAATTAAGTTATGGGCAGTTACTCCAAGTAAAACTTGGTGTAAATCTCGATGCCTAAATTACGCGCAGACCAGCTGTATTCTATAACAACACGCATAGATTTTAGAAATGTCCATGACCCACTCATTCCATGTCCGTGGCCTCACCCCCTTTTCAACTATGCAACTTAGAATTTATGCGCATCATGTTATAGAATACGCTTAGACAGTTTTGCACATAAATTCTAATTTATGCCAATTAGTGTCAATAATTCATTAAGTGGCAATTATCGGCGCTGATTGGCTTGTTAACTAATTAAGTTGCATGCACAAATCCAGAATATGACTGGATTTGCGTGCGCAACTTAAGTCGCGCTATATATAATCTGGGGGTCAGTGTGTAGAAAGGACCACATTAGGGTGCCCTAAGCCCATTGACTAGCACTATTTAGTTAAAGGGCCCCTTAATATGTGGTTTTTGATGTAGGAATTGCTGGTGCACAATTGCGTTAAGGTGCTTCTAAGTAAGTTGGCAGTTACCGATCAGTAAATCGTGCACCAAGGGGCCCTTTTACAAAGGCACGCCAAAACGTGGCCTGCGGTATTGTGGGCGCGTGTATTGGACCATTCCTCCACCGCATTTGGAAAAAATGGGGGGGGGAGGTTTGGTATGTAAATGGACGTGCAGCAAAGTTGAAACCAGCGCGTCTATTTATGGCCTGAGCCCTTAACACCACCCATTGACTTAGCAATAAGGGCTGACACGTTACCCACACGGTAAACATCTAGCATGTATTTTGAAGTTGGCACACGTTTCCCACAGCAGAAAATATTTTTTCTATTTTCTACCGTGGGCTGCCAGTGGCGTAGCTACGTGGGGCCTGGGCCCCTGTAGATTTGGCCCCAGACCCCCCTGCCTACGAACCTCTTGACCCCCTCCCGCCATCACCGTCGCCTGCCTTTGCTGGCGGGGGACCCCTACCCCCGCCATCCGAGATCCTCTTCTTTCCACAAAAGGCTACCTTCTGTTTCTGACGTCCTGCACGTACAAAGCCTTTTGCGGAAAGAACAGGACCTCAGCTGGCGGGGGTTGGGGTCCCCTGCCAGCAAAGGTAGGTGACGGTGGGTTGGCGGTGGGAGGGGGGTCTAGAGGGTCGGCGGCGGGGGGCAAAGTTGGTGGTGGTGGTGGCGGCGGGGTCGGCAATGGCGGGGGGGGGCTAAAATGTGCCCCCTCACCTCGGGCCCCTCTCCCGCTGAAGTCTGGCTACGCCCCTGTGGGCAGCGTTCCTGGCAGCAATCAGCAGCACGGCTACATTGGTACTTGCTGCAGGATTACTGTGCATGTAGCGCATGAGCCCTTACCGCTAGGTCAGTGGGTGGTACACGGCCATTTACTGCTCCCATTTTAAAAAGCCTTTTTTTCCCAGCCATGGTAAAAAAAAATGGCCCAGCGCGTGCCAAAAACACACACCCACACAACCGCAGGCCACTTTTTATCACAGCTTAGTAAAAGGGCCCTTCAATACGGGACCTGTATAGAGAAATCCTGGGAACTCCTTAAATAGTTTCAATGTTAAAAGATCCATTAGCCCACGGTGAAATCCTGTGTTTAGCCTCAGTATATGTGAATTTTACCTTAGCTTGGCAAAAGGGTCTAGGTTATAATTTGAGTCTTAAAGACTCTCAGGCTTCAGATAATACTGACTAGTGATGATATTGACTTGGGGGTCCTTTTACTAAGCCTTGGTAAAAAGTGGCCTGCGGTAGTGCGGGCGTGTGTTTTTTGGTGCACACCGGGCCATTTTTTACCGCATATGGGGAAAAAGGGCATTTTTTTTAATGGGCTGGGAAATGGGCGTGCGCTAAAATTGAAACTAGCATGCACCTATTTACGTACTGAGCCCTTACCACCACCCATTGATCTAGGGCTCACATGCCCATTTGTGTAAGGGCTCACGCACTACACGTGTGGTAACTGTTCAGCGTGTACCAACTGCCAATTACCGCTGGAAATGCCGCATGTGGTAGAAAATAAAAAATTAATTTCTACCGCTGGAATAAGCATGCATCAAATCCAAAATTACCACCAGGGGGTATGCTAGGCTGGCGGTAGTCCTGTTTTTGCATGCACCACACGCACGTAGGCCCTCGCATGGCTTAGTAAAAGGGCCCCTTAATTTCTTTTTAATAAGAAGTTTATTGTTTTATACTATACCTAAAGGTGTGTCGCATGCATGTGAGCTAATAGAAATTTGAAAACAAAAAATTTGAAATAGTCATCTTGTCAAGTAACGTCCAACTTGTGTTGTCTATAAAGAAAGTGTTAATTGATGCTATGCATCCTTTGTGTTGAAAGTCAAATGAATGCCTTTTGGGTATACAGAGTATGAAATAGTTCATAAATAAACTAAAGGTCTTTATCCTTTTTGTAATTTTTTTTATGTAGGACTGTAACTTGTACAATACTCCAGAAAAACTGATGTCCCAGGTTTAAAAAAGGAAGCATTTTTATCATACATAGAAAAATTAGGCAGTCTAGCATCATCTTAAGATATGCTGAATGGTGTACAGTGAAATCTGTCCTTAAGCCCACTATCAGTAAAGACATCTGTTCAGGCTGTGTATTAAAGGAACCACAATTTTGTGTCTCGATTACAAATCAATAAAAAGGTATATAGCAGAGTTCACTGGTGTGTAGAAATCAGACAGGGCCTGGAAATGGACTGATATCGTCATATAGGCCAATTTTCAGAGCTGCCAAGTTATCCATTTCTTAGGGGGGGGGGGACGTTTTGGCCAGTGCTGGTTTAGAACATTATCCTAAAGTGGTGTAGTGTTTGCAGTCCCCGAGTCTACCCATTGAAATCAGAGTCGCAGGTCCTATAGTGCATCAAGATAGGGCTGCCAGAAATTCTGAAGTGCCTAAACTCTCTCCGGGAAATTGCAATATGGCATCACTGCTTTTATTTTAGTCCCTTTTGACCTGAGCTAGGTTTGAACCAATGGCCTAGAGGTAAAAGACTCTGAAAGGCTTTGACTGGTCTCTAGATGGTCCTTGTGCATGAAAATCTGAAATTAGCTACGCAGTGGTAATCTTAAGTAACTCATTTCACTGTACATCCAGCTCTGTAATGATATCTGCATAACAGGATACAGTTGGTAGAAATCTTGTAAAGAGACAAAAAGTCAAAAAGACAGTTTCAAATTTACAGTACACAAGAAAAAATCATTACCATTTAGGTCTTTTTATAACAGTTTCATTTTTATAAATAAATGAACCCCTTCTGGCTGTTGGCAGTATTCTTAAATTATTTTCATTGAAATACACAGAAACTTTTTTTACATATACTATAGTTATACTGAATACTGTATTGACGTACCAAAAACAGGGACATCAAGCTATAGTTACCACTTGCAGTTAAGAAAGATGTGCATTAACCGGTCAGCACAGTTGGCAAATTAAATACTTTTACACTATATACAATGTGTTTGTCAAGTCATAGCTATAAAAACAGTAAAATATAACTTTACATCATCATTGCAAATTTTCAGAGGTATATGTACATGTATATACATATTCTAAATTCAGTTTTAACAAAAGAATCTGTTCTGAATTTGTTTTCAAATAGATCCGGAGCTGCGTTACCACAGACAGTTAAACAATATATATGGTTATGTCATATTGAGCTTATTTTAGAAAAGAAAATCAAGTACCACATGATGGAGGTGCAAATTTGGTCATTCTAGCAAATTCAAGTTTTGCTGTTTAAAGGAAACCTAATACTCAAAAATCCACCAGCCTCCTCCTTGGTGTGGTGTAGCAATCACTTGAACAACATGAAGGTATTGTCTGGGCATACACAGCTAAGAGGCAGGAGCCGCATTGGCAGATTAATAGTGGTGTACTATCATGAATGTGCATTCAGCTCATTTGGGCACCTAAAATTTTTAAATGCACACAAATTGCTTATATGTTGGAAATACCTTGGAATCCACACACAATGCATGTGCAAACAATGAGTAGGCGACCTTGAGCATGAAAAGTTTTCCCCCAAATCAGAACAATTAATTGAAAAGGAGCACAAACTGAATCTTTTTTTGGGCAGTCGCCTCTCCAAGTTCCACATGATGGTCACAGAAGAGGATAAAGCTATAGTTGCTAGTACAGAGCAGATCGAAGCATGAGACCCTTTTTTTGAGATGTGTTTGCCTGGCAATTTTTGTTCTGTAACCTACTTTTTCAGGTTAAAATAAAAAGCCAATCATATTACGAATCTTTTCTAGTGTTTCTTTGAACCAGAGACTTGGTGTGCAAATTTAAATCTGTATACCAACGATCAGACCAATATTCAAAAGAACTGACTTTGCTGATTGCAATGTCAACTAAGTAAGTGGGGTTTTTTCAAAGATAATCCAGACCACTTGAACAAATACAACTGGATATATATATATATCATTGTGGGGAACAATCCTTTAAATGGGTGCCTCCTTTGAGATGCTCCAGTGTCGAGTGGTGACTCCTTATTCTTTAACTGCACCTACATGCCCAGATTTTGTTATAGAATATTAGACTAACTGCCTTATGCACAGGTATCTACAGTTACACAAGCCGTAGATCTGGTGTAAGTACAGGCACCCAAAATACAGCAAGGGTGTGCATCTGTAATTGCACACATAAATAGCAGCTCTGCCCGTCCTTCCCATCCTCCACTCATGTGAATACTCCTTTGCATTTATGCACTATGCCACTGAAGCAGAATTAATGTTTAGTGTTTCCAAAAATACTAGGACTAGGGGGCATGCGATGAAGCTACAATGTAGTAAATTTAAAACAAATTGGAGAAAATTTTTCTTCACTCAATGTGTAATTAAACTCTGGAATTTGTTGCCAGAGAATGTGGTAAAGGTGGTTAGCTTAGCGGAGTTTAAAAATGTTTAGCCGGCTTCCTAAAGGAAAAGTCCATAGACCGTTATTAAATGGACTTCAGGAAAATCCACTATTGCTGGGATAAGAAGTATAAAATGTTTTGTACATTTTTGGGATCTTGCCAGGTATCTGTGACCTGGATTGGCCACTGTTGGAAACAGGATGCTGGGCTCGATGGACCTTTGGTCTTTCCCAGTATGGCAATACTTATGTACCTTTGTAAGTGAAAGTGCTAGTATTCTGTATTTATGGTCTGACGTGGCATGTTAATGTGGGCGCCGGTTATAGAATTGCCCATTATAGGACCGAATGTTTCCATTTGAAGAGGGAGTGGAATCACTTAGAAGCCATCTTATACCTATGAACAGCATTATTTGGCCTAGGTTCCATTATAGAATGCTAGCATGGGGGCCTTTTACTAAACCTTGCTATGAAGCCACTTTTAGTGTGGCTGTAATATGGCTGCATTTTCCATTTTAGCAATTTTCCCCATTAGCGCATGGTCATTGGCACATGTACCCTTAACTACACCTATTTTCTAGGCGTTAAGGGCTTGTGCGCTAACCACATGCCAACAGGTTAGCGTGCAGTGATATAGCTGTGCTACTCTCTATCCTCAAACAACCCCCCCCCCCCCCAGCGTGAGAAGTGCACGCAGATGGCAAACCACCGTGGCACACCTGAGTGCACCCAAGGTAGTAGTTTTTATCCTGTGGTAAGCATGCATTGGTGTTACCACAGCTTAGTAAAAGGGCTCCATAATCAGCTATCAACACACCTAAACGTTAGGCACTAGAACTTACGCCAGCCATAGAGCTGCTGTAATTGCGCAATCCTAAGTGCAGCAGGGACGAGTTATTCTGTAAGTTATGTGTTTAAGTAGGAGTCCCACCTCTGTCCTGTCCATGCTCTCCTCCTGTGTATGCCCCACTTGAAGATATGTGCTATGGTGCTACTTCAGCATTTATACATGGAAGTATGCATAAATGCTAGTATTCTAGACATTTTAGCATGTAACATGCATATAAATCTCAGCACTTAGGTAATATAATTGCCCTTCACGTGTATAAGTTAAGATGGCCAGGTAGTCTTCACAAATAGCAGGTATAAACTGAAACATCTAGTTTAGTTCAAATTATACAAATAATTCAGTGTTTTCGCCTACATGGATAGTACTATTTAATATAGGTGTAATTTGAAAACATTTAGGTGAGGCCCAACCATGTGGATTAGACATCTACCTAAGGCGGCACATTTTGGGGGGTGGCACCAACACAGCAGTCATTATCTCTAAACAAGATTCCACATGGCCAATGTAGGGCCTTGAAAGCCCATGTGGAACTAAGGCCTGCCACATCCTGCCCCTTTCAAAATAAACCATGCTGGTTATGCTGGCTCTTATTTAGATCTGCTGACTATTGTGCTGGTGCCATCCACCAAATTGTGCTGCCCTGGAGGGGGAAGGGAAGATGCTGGACACCTGGTAGGGGGAAGAAAGGGGAGATGCTGGACACTTTCATGAGAAGTAGGGTAGGGAGGAAAGGGAGATGCTGAGCACCTCAAAGGGGTAGAGAACAGGATAAATTAGACTCAAGGGGAAGGTCTTCAGCTATCCTGAGGTGAGGAAGGTGCATAGCTGAAGGTTCACCCAGTGTATCAATACCCTTGGGTCAGCCCTGATTATACCTTCACCATATGGCTGAAGGGCTGAGCTTTCATTACATCTACCCTGCAAATTATATTTCCAAGGAGACTGAAAGAAATAATTATATGAATAAGGACATACTGTACAAGCAATATGAAAAAATGCTAGATCATATTATAAACCTGAACTAACCAAAAATATTATGGTTAAAGTGTAGAGTTGAGGGACACACTTATTTGGGTAGTGACTTATCCTTTGCATGAAGATGTATAACACAGTTTTCCATTTGTATTCCTGTTTATTAAACTTCTAGAACCTTCTTAATAGAATTTTATAAGGAAAGTACAATGCATATTTTAAGACAACCTAAGAATAAAAATCATTGGCACATGAGATCTGAAACGTCATATATTCTAATAAGCATAAACATCCCAGATTCAGTTTTCTGGGACCAAATGAACTTGAATGTAATGTATGAAACTTACATGAACAACTGTACCTAGCAGAAGTAATGAACCATTTGCAAATAAAACCATAGGAAAAAGTTTATTTAAAATCTCAAGCATTGCCAAGTAATTTGATATTAACACCAAATGTTAAAGAATAGGATATACAGTAAAGTTTTAATAACAATATTAAATTACAAGATTTCAACCTCTTTTTGTCTTTCTTCAGCATATATATATTTGGCTTTGAAAAATATGGAATTGATGTCTTAAGCCTCTTTGTTTAAATTTTCCCCACGGTTTAAATTTTTACTTTATCCAACCAGTATGGAAGCAAATTTATTTAAAAGCCATTTTGCCTGTGAAAATACCTAAAAATAGTTTTTTTTTTAATTATTTTAAATTTTTCTTTTTTTTCTTATAAAACATGTCACATCTTGATGCAGTTGATGTCAAGTGTGCTTAAGTCAGTATGAATCAAGGACTAACAACGGTGGCTGCAGAAACTGGTGTGTTGTCTGTACAACGACTTCAGTCAAATTACAGTACTTCCATGTTAGCTGTGCATGTCAGTCAAACTTTGTCTTTAACTCACGTAGAAAAATGGCGTTGTGTTTAGTTTTAGACTGAACATCCATTATGATTCAAGGTCAACTCCATCCATCTAAGAACTCTTGGTCGAAAGGGAAAGTCTTCAAGACATTGGATGCCTCTCACCACTTTTGACAACAAACTCACTAGAAAACCATTGTGTAAGGCACTCAAAAGGTTCTTATCAATCACAAGAGATCAGTCACACTGACATTCATTCCCATGCCAGGACTCACGTAAAGGACTGCATGCACTGCTTTTGGAAATGCTGGAGTCATAATATGTCCATTTTCTCCAGTACTTCCTGTAATTGACAGTCTTGCCTTGTTCCTCATGGCATCACCCAAGATCATCTTAAAAAGGAGACAAATAAAAAAGGAATATGTCATTTGAAGTGGCTGTTTCAGAAAGTTTCAAAGGAACCCAGAAAAATAAACAACAGTTAAAGCTGGTGTTGGCTACACATACAGCACTTTTAAGCAGGTTAATATGATGAAAGATGTCCATTGTCAGACAAAAACAAAAACCAACAAAACAAAACAGTACTATTGATAATACGATTTGTCTATAGAGCTCTGGTAAAAAAAATAAAATTTATAACAACATATAAACACTTGGCACACATAGGGATGATCTGTGATCAGCCTTCTCTTTTAGGGGCCCTTTTACAAAGCCACAGTAGGGCTAATGTGGCAATGGCATGATTCAAATCAGTGGAAGTTCTGGTGTGTTCTGTGTGCCATTTCAGATGCGCAGAAATTATTTTTCTTTGTTTAGCGCATGGGGCTTACCTGGCGGTAATCGGCTTCCCTCAGGCAATGCACTTGACTTACAATGTACTTAACTTACCGCATGGCAATTTCCTTTAAAAAAAAACCCTCCTTTTACCCACTTGGCAGTAAAAGGGGGCCTTACCGCAGCTTAGTAAAAGGACTCCTTAAAGAGTTCAAGGACGCAACAATGATGCTAGAGCATGCGCATAGAAGTGTGTATTAGAACCTCATTCCTACCCCCTAAATTTTAACACTTTCGATTCCATATACGTTGTAACCTTCCTTATAAGTTGCAAAGTTCTGCGAGTTCTGTGAGGAAGTAGGGTTAATATTCTGTGCATTTTTTGCCACTTTCATTCGTTTCGCCTCAGCTCGGGACTTGTAACAGAACTCAATCAAAGCCACCAGCATTGCCAAACCAAGTCCTCCGACGAGAATGTAAAAAACTCCAGCTACGTTGCTCAGACTCAGCGCACTTGTCTTCTCCTACAAATGCACATGGAAGCAATCCATCACAAGCCAGCAGTGGAGCATGTTAACACAACAACAACTTTACATTTCAATGTAAACAAAGGACGCAATAGAGATCTGAACAAATACACAGACTGGAGATGCACTATAGTGTTTTTTGAAATGCAGAAACATGAGTTTGTATGTCTAAGGACAGTTAAAACGAGACATATACTCAGACACGAAAGTTTTGTATTGCTTTCACTAGCCTCCCTAATACTCTCTTTGAAATTAAAATCAGTATTTAGATGATAATAGGAAACTAACATCGTAAACATCAGCTCATTCTATCATGTCCCTCTAATGCCCAGTGTTAAGGGGGGGGGGGGGGGGGAAGAGATTATCAACATGGGCTACTGTTAAGATGTGTTATTTTACTATTTACATTTACATGAGTTATTAGTAACTAGGTTTTACTGCATAAAATGAGACCTAAAGTAGCATGAGTTGATAGTAAAATTCTATATTGCGCGCCTAGAGATCCATGCTGAAATCCAGGCGTATTCTATAACAATGCACATAACTTAATTAGCTTAACAAGCTAATTAGCATTCATTACAGCACTTAACAAGCTATAATGGGGTCCTTTTACAAAGCTGCGGCAAAAGGGGGCCTGCATTTGTGTGGTGCATGTTTCTGCCATGCGCTGAGGCCCCCTTTTACAGCAGCGGGTAAAAGGATGGCCATGCGGTAAGTGAAGCACTTGCTGCGTGGCCATTTTGGGGGGAAGCACTTACCACCACCCACTGAGGTGGAGGTAAGGGCTCCCGCACTAACCCAGCGGTAACCGGGCAGCGCATGGCACTGCCCAATTACCACCAGGTAAACACTGGCGCTACAAAAATAAAAATATTTTTGTAGCACTGGAAATGCTGCGCACTGGGGGTGGGAACTACCACTGGGCTACTGCGGTAGCCCAGCAGTACTTCTGGTTTAGTAAGCGGTAAGCCCGCATTCAGCTTACCGCAGCTTAGTAAAAGAGCCCAAATGAGCACTAATTGGCAATAATTAGAATTTACACGCACAACTCACTAAGCGTATTCTGTAACACAGTGCACCTAACTTCTAACATGTGCATGCAAGCAGGGGCGTGGTTATGGGTGGGGAAATGGGCATTCCATGGGCATTCCAAAATTTACACCCATGAGCCATTGAATATGGCCCAGTATGTGTAAATCTATTTTTAGGGATTTACGCCACATTTTCATTGGTGTAAATGGAGGCGTATAGTTTTAGGCACTGGGATATCAACTAGTGTATTCTGTATACCACACCTAAATCTAGGCGCCACTTATAGAATACGCTTAGGTGGAAATTTTTACCGTGTGGATTTTTTAGGTGCCTTATATAGAATCTGGCACAATATATCTTAACGGTAACCCACA